>NW_011888842.1:5598363-5600270 GCF_000151845.1 Pteropus vampyrus | reverse complement strand
TGGGCTTCCCTTTGATTAGACTGATTGAGGCCATGTGGCCACCTCTGAATCGATCACAGTGGCAATGGAATGGAAATTACACAATTGGATTCGGCCATTTAGGATGTATTTGAAGAGCTGAAACTGCGTTTAGTTTCTACTCCCACGCCAAATGCACATGGCTACTACATGATGCGGGAGGGTTGGGATAGATGTCGGAAGGGCAATTAACATAATCTACTGTAGCACTTTTGCAATTATAAGTTTATGTAGCTATTTGATTAATGTCCATGCTCCTCATTAGAGTGTAAAGACAGGGATCATATTTCTTCTGCTTACTTTAACTTAGAACCCTATCTTTTTCCTCATCATATTAATGGACAGTCATAGACCAGGTGCTGTGTTATGTGTTCTATATGGATTAAAACACCATATGGTTGGTATTATTATTGTGTTGTCGTTGTTGTTGTTATCATCCCATTTTACACATGAAGAAATTCAGGCTCAGAGAGATGAGAAGACTTGCCTAAAATCCCACATCCAGTGAGTGGTGGAGCTGGGAATTTAAACTCAGGTATTTCGAGTCCTGGTACTCTTGATTTCCTTTCCCATGATGAATAATTTTGCATCTTTGTAGTTCTTAGCCCAATGTGTGGCACAAAATGAGTGTAGGTGCTCAATAAGTATCTGTCGAATTGAAATCGAATCAAGTTCTAATATTTTAAAATAAAGGCGTGCATTTCTTTCTCATGGCAGAAACGTAGTAGAGGTCAGAGTCCAAACTGCAGAGTCGGGTGGCTGAAAGACTTTCCCAGCAGCCCCTTCCATCACGTTGATGCTGCTGCCCCAGCTTGGAGACAGAGGTCTGGGTCAGAACGTCTGAGGTCCTGTATGTCAGTCAGACACATCTTTTGACCTTCATGGAGCTCTCCTCCCAGGAGGTCAGACCAGCTTCCCGACATGCATGAGAGAGTGTAGAAATCCAGAAATCAACTTTGAAACCAGGCCTTAAATGCCTTCTGCAATAAATAAATGAAAAGTCCTGTAGGTTTTTTTCCTCCATCCTTTGAATCAAAAGAGAAATAATGTGAGATCAAAACTCCCAGAAGAATATGAAGAAAAATATTCTGAAAAGATATGGGTGCTTGGAATAAAAAACATCGTCTTTTGCCATGCATCAAAAGAAGCTCTCAGTTTATCAGACATTTTCATGTGGGCTGTAGCACATTGGGATGAGAATAAAAGCATAGCAGTGAATTCTAGGTCATTAGACTAGAAAGTCAGCTGAAATGAAGCCAGATCTTGTCTTTCCTTTGAGACAGACACATTTGCAAAAGAGTTAAATTTATGACTATTTCCTAATCTGTTTTCCCCACATTTGGGATTGAGAGACACCTTATAGGGCCTGAAAAATTAAATCTTTAGAAAGGTATTCTGTACTTTTTACGGTGCTTTCACTTGCATCCTCTCGTTTGATTCTCGCCACAGGAATTGTACCTCCCTTTTGATGTAGGAAAGGTTGGGATTATTGGTCCCATTTTACAGAGGATAAAATTGAGGCTTATCTTCAAGTGCTAAAAAAAAAAAAATTATATTCTAAGTAATGGGAGAGAGTGACAGTGATCCATAAACTAAGACCTTTAAAGAATAAGGGCTAGTGCCTTAAGAGTTTGGTGATGACGGGAACCAGGAGTGGGTAGAAGTGGCATGAACTAGTGGTATCAGCTTCAATGCTAATGTGTGTGTGTAGCGGGGTGAGTGTGAAGGAGGAAAATAGGATGATCTAGAAAAGGTGGTGAGGAAAAAGAAGACCAATCACCCCGTCTTCTTCAGGCACCATCTAAGAGGGAACTCCTAGAGAAGAAGTTTCCTCAGGGATCAGCTAGAGTTCAGGTAGACCACAGCTGTTGAAGGAACCTCCAGTGACG
>NW_011888842.1:5593238-5598313 GCF_000151845.1 Pteropus vampyrus | reverse complement strand
TTAAATCTTTAGAAAGGTATTCTGTACTTTTTACGGTGCTTTCACTTGCATCCTCTCGTTTGATTCTCGCCACAGGAATTGTACCTCCCTTTTGATGTAGGAAAGGTTGGGATTATTGGTCCCATTTTACAGAGGATAAAATTGAGGCTTATCTTCAAGTGCTAAAAAAAAAAAAATTATATTCTAAGTAATGGGAGAGAGTGACAGTGATCCATAAACTAAGACCTTTAAAGAATAAGGGCTAGTGCCTTAAGAGTTTGGTGATGACGGGAACCAGGAGGGGGTAGAAGTGGCATGGACTAGTGGTATCAGCTTCAATGCTAATGTGTGTGTGTAGCGGGGTGAGTGTGAAGGAGGAAAATAGGATGATCTAGAAAAGGTGGTGAGGAAAAAGAAGACCAATCACCCCGTCTTCTTCAGGCACCATCTAAGAGGGAACTCCTAGAGAAGAAGTTTCCTCAGGGATCAGCTAGAGTTCAGGTAGACCACAGCTGTTGAAGGAACCTCCAGTGACGTGGCCGAAGTTACAGGGGATCTTGCGGTTGGAAGACCCTGATCTGCAGCGGGCACCGTGGAAGGACCTGTGGGGTTGGGAAGAGGAGTGGGATTTGGGGAGAGCAGGATGGGAATGAGAGTCTGGCTAAGTGAGATGACTTCAAAGTCCTCGCTTTTGTGGCAATCGATATAAACAGGGATACAGACAAAATTTCAGGATTCGTCCTGAAGGTCCCAAGGCAGACTGTGATGAGGACTCTGTGTGTGTTGAAGGAAGAAGACTTGTGCCCACTTTACTTTTGTCGATGATAGTGTTAAGACAGAGGAAAGGGAGGTCTTACCAGGAAATAAAATTGTTCGTAACTCATAAATTATGTGGATTTTGATAGAGGAAAAGAACATGAGAGATAAGAGGTAGAGTTGCTTTGATGCAATACTCTAAGGGGCACCGTTCACACTGCAGTCTATGTAAATGACACCTCTGGGACTTGGGTATCGCAATGGCCCTCCATGGAGAAAAGACTCACTCCCTGAGCAACTTCGGGAAAGTCATTCATTAAGGTTTGGTGGTTTCTGAGGGATGTGAGATTCTCCTTGTCTCGTGTTTTTCTCTTGCTTGATATGTACAGGGCTGTCTGTTGGCACCTTGATTTCTTAATTTGGGAGCCCCTAGAGCGGTAAGATGTAAAGACCAAAGGAGATATGAATGCCATCTGCTTCCTGTGAGTCCAGCTTGACCTGGGCCTCCTTCCTGCAGGAGCTGCTTCCAGCCTTGGATCCATTTCATTCCCATGGCTGAGATTTCTGCAGAAGCTGGGGCCAGCTGCCGGCCTTAGTGATGCTGATTACTGACATCCAAGGCAATAGCAGCGATAGAAGACAATTGCCTAGAAAATGGAAACAGTGTTCTAATGCTCTCACAGCCTCTGATACTACGGGACACTTTTGGCATTGGCAGTGGTGTTGATGTGGGATGGGACTATCAGACTGGATTGCATGGCAATTCCACACTCTCAAAGATAATCATCTGAACAAGAGGAGGAGGAAGACAACAGCCCCCAAAGTCCTGACAGACAGATATAAATTGTGTGTGCCCGACATTTTGCATGCTTTTCCTCTCTATAATAAACCCATGGGGTAGCTACTGTTACACCCATGACATATGCCAGGAGCTTCAGAGTAGTTAAAACACTTGCTGGTTTATTTTTGTTGGTAGTGGAGGAGTAGAGACTCAAATCTAAGTGATTTTCCTTCAGTTACCATGTACTTAACCACCATGAAATATAAATCTCCCTTCACAAGTGGGGTCACCAACTCAGTTTGATTCTGTAGAAATTTATTGAGTGCTAAAGAAAAGGATGAAAGGAACCAACAGTTTCGGGCCTCTTCTATAATCAGGTACTGTCTTAGGGATATCATTTCATGTTTTTAATTAAAAACATTTTTTTCAACTTTACTGAGTTATAATTGACAAAAATTGTATGTATCTGAGGTGTACCACTACAATCAAGCTAATTAAAATATCCATCACAGCCCAGTTATCGTCTCCTCCTTTTACTTGGGTGGTGAGAACCCGTAAGAGCTACCCTCTTAGCAGATCTCAAGTATATAATGGAGTTTTACTAACTATAGTCACCACGTACCTTAGATCTCTAGAAATTATTCATCCTGCATAAGTGAAACTCGGTGTCCTTTGACTAACATCCCCCCCTTTTGCTCCCTGCCCCTCAGCCTCTGGAAACCACCATTCCACCCTTTGCTTCTGTGAGTCTGACTTGTATAATGCTGCAGAGAACACGGGAGTGCAGAATTTTCTTCAAGAGGCTGATGTCATATCCTTTGGTTAGATACCCAGAAGGGGGATTTCTGGATGATCTGGTAGTTCTATTTTTAATTTTTTGAGCTACCTCCATACTGTTTTCCATGGTGACTACACCAGTTTACACTCTGTTCCCACCAACAGTTTGCAAAGGTTCCCTTTCTCCACATCCTTGACGACATTTGTTATCGGTTGTCTTTTTGAGTTTTATGGATGGAACGATAAGAGACTATATCAATAACTCTATAAGAGCCTGCTCTCTCAGCAAAAGCCTTCTGATAAAAGTTAGATTCGAGCACAGGGCTTAGGCCGGAGGCCCATGCAGAGCTCCCTACCCTTCTATTCCACCCACATCAGACCTACTCCTTGAGGCCAGCGTGCTGTGGGGACAGAGGAACGGCCATGACTTGAGAGCCACCCTACTTCAGCTTATAGAGTTTTCTGGGTGGTGTAGAAGGTAAAGCTGCCAGAAACTGGCTAGTCTTCCCCAAGAGACAGCCTTATCTGGATATGAAAGTGATGAGGAAAACACGGGGCCTGCTTTGGAGGCTCAGTAGCCCCCTCCTTAGTAAGATGTGGCCAGAGTAGTGTCCAGAGCTCTGACTTACAAGACAGCTACTCCTCTCACTCTGTGTGGTCTGCAAAGGAAGCTATCGGAGGAGGCTCGGACATGGCAAGGGAGGTGCCCCTTGTTTCCACACTCAATATTCATATTTCCCATGGGGATCTTCTAGCCAATGCTTTGGGTATTCTTTTCCCCTGTAAGATGACCTCTATGTCTGGATTTCATCTTCCTTCCTAGAATTTGAACAAATTTAGGAACTGGATGAATTTTGAGCTTCTTCATCAGACCGATTATCTCTCACTTGGTCCGATGCTATGGTTTCCCAACTCGTCTCTTGATCTTCAGCTTCTCTGATTCTCTCCCATTCGGTCTTCCCACAGCCACTGGTGGCTTTCCTAAAATACACTCCCCAGCTCAAGAACTTCACTGGCTGAAGACTAAGGTCACATCTCTTACCATGATGCTCTAGATCACTACTTCTCAACTTCATCTATCCTATCTATTCATGGAATTGTCTACTCAATCCATTCACCCCATATCCCAGTGCCATTATGCAATTGAGTGCCTCTTTGTTTTGCTCAGTACACTGTAAACATTTTGAGATGGAGACTATAGTTAATTAATATTTATAGCTCCTACAACACCCAGTACAGTATGTAGCACGTTCCAGGTGTTCAATATGTTGGAGGAGACCTCTGGAGCCAGACTCGTAGCTTCGAATATGATCTCTACCACTTACTATATGGCTTTGGAAAAATCATTCAACATCTCTGTAACTTAGTATCCTCATTTTAAAAATGGAGGTGAGAATAATACCTGCCCCATGGGGCTAATTTGAATACTACATTGGTTAGTATTTATAAATTCCTTTGACAAGTACTTGGAATAAATAAGTATTCAATAAAGATTAGCTATTATTACTGTCATCATTATTGCCATCCTTCTCAGAGTTGGAAGGTTTATAGGAATTACTATGAATTATAACCATCACAGTCCATCGCTTCTATTTGGGGCTTTACTGCTTCCATCACATTTCACATCCACGGTTTTAAACGGTTCTTACAAGCAATTCTATGAAATCTCTTCCTTCAGGTGAGGAAACTAAAATGGATAAGGGTCTAATTTCCACTCCAAGTGACACAGAAAAGATGCAAAAATAATTCTTTTGATACCTGGTTCGTTAGTCCTTCCATTACATTGTGAGCATTCGATGAATTCCAGAAGAAATCGAGTGTAAGTCCTACACTAAATTGATTTCATTTACTCATATTTTTATTTTTTTAAAAATGAGATTGTGAATTTTGTGAATGTTAAGGCCATGTTTCACTTGTCTGTATCCCCCTTATCTCATATAGCACCGAGAATAAGGCACATACTCAATATGTTTTTGAAAGAAAAAAGAAAAAGAAAACAATAAAAAAGAAAGTATCTTAGGGTATGTAAAAAATTCTCCCTTGTATTTTTCAGTTACTTGTAAAATTGCTTTTATTAACTATTCGTAACCAGAAGTGAGGGTTCTTTTCTTTTTACGACAGTGGACAAATAGAAACTGCCAACCATCTCTGACCCAATTCCCCTTCAGAAAATGCAGAGCAAGTAGGACAATTATCCCTTGTAAGAGCCCACCTACTATTTCCTGACATTATGAAAACATTCATAGTACAGCTCAATATGAGTGAAACATTAATTATATTCAGAAATCTTGAGTATGTTTCTCAGGAGTTGCTTGAGATGAAATTAGCAAACTCCTTGATTTTAATAAAAATCCTATACTCACAGAAGAAATTGATCCAGCTGCCTTTCTCTGCCTTACAAAGTCATCTTTGCTGAAGTCTCGAAAACGATAACACCTAAACTATGCTTCATTAGAATAAGTGCTGCACAGGAGCAGAGGTTGCCTGTCTGTGCCCTGTGTGTTCCCAGTGCTTAGAATAGTGCCTGGCAGATAGTCAGAGCACAGGGAACACTTGTTGGATGAATTAAACGGGTCCAATAAGAACATTTGAGATTGTCATTGGTTTATTTGCTCAGTTCAAGTCAAAGTCACTGGCCATTGGTACGATTATAATTCTTTAAAAATAAGTTGATCCCAATTCTTTTAATGGTTCTGTGAAATCAGGCAGATTTGGCTGGATGTTTGTGGTTGATCATACCACTTATAAATAAATAGCGTTCCAAATACAAACTGGACTACTC
>NW_011888842.1:5589672-5593188 GCF_000151845.1 Pteropus vampyrus | reverse complement strand
GTCCTTCCATTACATTGTGAGCATTCGATGAATTCCAGAAGAAATCGAGTGTAAGTCCTACACTAAATTGATTTCATTTACTCATATTTTTATTTTTTTAAAAATGAGATTGTGAATTTTGTGAATGTTAAGGCCATGTTTCACTTGTCTGTATCCCCCTTATCTCATATAGCACCGAGAATAAGGCACATACTCAATATGTTTTTGAAAGAAAAAAGAAAAAGAAAACAATAAAAAAGAAAGTATCTTAGGGTATGTAAAAAATTCTCCCTTGTATTTTTCAGTTACTTGTAAAATTGCTTTTATTAACTATTCGTAACCAGAAGTGAGGGTTCTTTTCTTTTTACGACAGTGGACAAATAGAAACTGCCAACCATCTCTGACCCAATTCCCCTTCAGAAAATGCAGAGCAAGTAGGACAATTATCCCTTGTAAGAGCCCACCTACTATTTCCTGACATTATGAAAACATTCATAGTACAGCTCAATATGAGTGAAACATTAATTATATTCAGAAATCTTGAGTATGTTTCTCAGGAGTTGCTTGAGATGAAATTAGCAAACTCCTTGATTTTAATAAAAATCCTATACTCACAGAAGAAATTGATCCAGCTGCCTTTCTCTGCCTTACAAAGTCATCTTTGCTGAAGTCTCGAAAACGATAACACCTAAACTATGCTTCATTAGAATAAGTGCTGCACAGGAGCAGAGGTTGCCTGTCTGTGCCCTGTGTGTTCCCAGTGCTTAGAATAGTGCCTGGCAGATAGTCAGAGCACAGGGAACACTTGTTGGATGAATTAAACGGGTCCAATAAGAACATTTGAGATTGTCATTGGTTTATTTGCTCAGTTCAAGTCAAAGTCACTGGCCATTGGTACGATTATAATTCTTTAAAAATAAGTTGATCCCAATTCTTTTAATGGTTCTGTGAAATCAGGCAGATTTGGCTGGATGTTTGTGGTTGATCATACCACTTATAAATAAATAGCGTTCCAAATACAAACTGGACTACTCGACTTGTGTATGTTGCAAATCCAAATGTAGTCAGTGTTCACATCACCACCACATGCAGTATACCAGCAGATATGACTGCTTTGTTTCAGGCAATGCTTGATATAGCCCTCAAGCTGCTTTCACGAATGCTATCACCCAGCTCCTTCTCTTTGGGGCCCAGGACAAGGACAAGCATTGTCTTTAATTCTAATTGAAGGCTTCAGTTCTGGGACATCTCAAATATTGCAGGTGACACATTCTGTCTCTTCCAAGGCCACATTTTGAAGGGTTTTCTAACAAGGAAGCAGCTAGATTTGAATATGGTGACATTAGACCTTGTCAGACAAAACATCGATATTGGTGCATAATTAATGCTTGGAGCTTATCCGACATGGACAGAGCAGGCCCAGAGTGCTTTCAAAAATCAATTTGCTACCTGAATTACAAACATCGTGGATACAACCTGACAGGCTGATGCTATTAGAACATCGGGGCACCTAGAGAAACATTTGAGCAAATCAAACATTTGATCTCTCTTTCATTCCTGATATAAGAAATTGAACAAAGTCGAGAAAAAAGAAGTAACATTTATTAAGGATCCATAACAATTGGATGAAATGAGGATTGGAATACTAACAATAAAGAGAGAAAACTAAGGCTCAAAGAGGTTAAAGAATTGGACCAAGATCACATTGCCAGTAAGTAACACAGGTAGAATTTGAACACAAATATCACCCCAAAGTCCATGTTCTTCCTCTACTTTCTTTCCCAAGACCGCGTGTTTATATTTCTGCCTTCTCTATCCTTTTAGGATAGTTCTGTGAAAGCTGTGCTCTAGGGAATGGTGGGTGCTTCTGGAAAAAAGCAATTGTGACTATACAAGTGTATAAGTTAACTTAAAAAAACTTACTTTAAAAACTATCATTAAAAATAATGTACACACTTCATTACATCATATAACCAACTTTCAACAATGGCCATCAAAGAATTAACTTATTTTTTTCGTATGTCTCTGTGTGTGTGTGTGTGTGTGTGTGTGTGTGTGTATTCTCCCTTAGTAAGTCAGTCTGTCTGTCTGTTTCTCTCTCTCTCTCTCCTCCCCTCCCTCCTTCCCTTCCTATTATCTATCTATCTATCTATCTATCTATCTATCTATCTATCTATCTATTTATCAATCATCTATCTCTGAAATGTGAATGTGCCATTAATTATTAGAAGCCTGTAACCTTGTACCCTACAGTGGGATTTTGTTTTAACTCCAGGTCAGTATTTTCCACTAACATAAAACTCTGTAAGCAAATATCACTACTTATCTGTGTGAAAGAAGATTTTTCTCAATACTGCACCTCTCAAACAAAATAGCAAAATATATTAGGTGCTCAAGATGTTTTAAGATTGTAACTCTTATCTATACCTTCTGAGTTACTATATTATCAGAATAGCCTCATTGTTTTAATCATAGGTTTTTAAACAAGGGTTGTAAAGAGGAACTTAGGAAGTATGTTTTCTGCTTTCTATCGGGGTTCTATGTAAAAATTCTATTGTACAAAGTGGCTAAGTTTAAAATCATTGAGATAAAAGAATTGGGACATCTACAAGCTCTATTTCTTTTGGCCTCAATGACTTCAGTTAATTCCTCGCCTAAGAATAAATACAATGTTAATGCAATACTGTAAGTGCCTAAAGGGTGTTTAGTCCATAAAACCTACTTCAATTTCAAGGCCTAAATAAAAAACGACCCCTTGATGAGGTTTGTTTTTGTTTTTGTTTTTGTTTGCCCCAGACAACAGCCTTTCCACAATGTGGAAATGGCACTGGGAGTGGGGCTGTGACAAGAGACCTTGAGATAAAACGTGGAACAGACAGCACACAAGGCTGCACCGGGTACAGTTAAACAGGCCTCAGCAACGTCCCCTCTTTGGGCACGAAGGCAGTTCTGGACCTCTTGCCTAACCCACTCCTCAAGCCTCATCCATTTATTCCTCCTGGCCTCTACCTCCATCGCTGAGTCTCCCATTTCTCTATCTCAGTCTTCAAATTGAACACATTTTTGTCTCCTTGACTGCAGTCTTGCTCACTATCATCCACCATTTGAATTCTCCCTCCAAGGACAATGCTTTATACTTCTCTAATTAAGCAATTGTGGTATACTGATTATACTGATAACACCAATTAATGGCCTCTTCGAATCCATGTCCGTTTACCCTGTAACTCTGTTGTTACTACCCTCTGACCCTGGGCTGGTTTTGTGACTTGCTTTAGCCAATAGAACACAACAGAAGGGACACAGCACTGAGTTTGAGCTTAGGTCTCAGGAAACCTGGTCTACTTCCACTTAGTCCCTTGCATCGTTAGCTTTCTTTTGCTTGCCCTGTGACCTTGACTTGAGGACAAGCTAGAAGGATATGAGAGACTGATGGAGGCTGAGACTCACTCCATCCAAGCCAAGACCGAAAAAATTGCCCAACTGGATCCCCCATAATTCTGACAACCCTTAAGAGTTGTGAGATAAATCACTAGTTGT
>NW_011888842.1:5586016-5589622 GCF_000151845.1 Pteropus vampyrus | reverse complement strand
GTGGAACAGACAGCACACAAGGCTGCACCGGGTACAGTTAAACAGGCCTCAGCAACGTCCCCTCTTTGGGCACGAAGGCAGTTCTGGACCTCTTGCCTAACCCACTCCTCAAGCCTCATCCATTTATTCCTTCTGGCCTCTACCTCCATCGCTGAGTCTCCCATTTCTCTATCTCAGTCTTCAAATTGAACACATTTTTGTCTCCTTGACTGCAGTCTTGCTCACTATCATCCACCATTTGAATTCTCCCTCCAAGGACAATGCTTTATACTTCTCTAATTGAGCAATTGTGGTATACTGATTATACTGATAACACCAATTAATGGCCTCTTCGAATCCATGTCCGTTTACCCTGTAACTCTGTTGTTACTACCCTCTGACCCTGGGCTGGTTTTGTGACTTGCTTTAGCCAATAGAACACAACAGAAGGGACACAGCACTGAGTTTGAGCTTAAGTCTCAGGAAACCTGGTCTACTTCCACTTAGTCCCTTGCATCGTTAGCTTTCTTTTGCTTGCCCTGTGACCTTGACTTGAGGACAAGCTAGAAGGATATGAGAGACTGATGGAGGCTGAGACTCACTCCATCCAAGCCAAGACCGAAAAAATTGCCCAACTGGATCCCCCATAATTCTGACAACCCTTAAGAGTTGTGAGATAAATCACTAGTTGTTTTTTAAATCACTAAGTTATGGGGTGGTTTGTTATGTGCAAGAGCCAACTGATAGAGTGATCCTCTTAGCTTCGACTCAGCCCCATTTCTCCCATTGTCCTCAACTGCGTCTTGCCATGTGCCTGGACCTGCAACCTTCTTTCTGTTCTTCTTTTATGGGATTTAGTCCTTTTTAAGGATTTTACCTTAAATTATCTTTGCTTAGACATAACTTATCTTGATGACTAATATCTTAAGGATGAGATTTGTGCCTAAACCACTCTCCAACTTGTTTGTAAGCTCCAACCACACTGCCCATCTGACTGTTACTGGCATGTTCCCTGCTATATCTCGTCTTGGAAATCTGGCACTAAAAAGGTTTCCCAGACCAAATTCCAACATGTGTGAGGCTTCCCCACACTAACAAGCAATGTTTAGATGCCAGCAGGGTATCTGAGAATTCAACTTAATTCCGACAGTATCTCCCCAGAGACAAGATCAGATTCCACAGGGCTCAGTCTCAGAAGACTGCCCTCCACTTCAGATGCCAGTTGCAAGCCCAGGTTGTTACCTGTGCTTCTGACTCACCAACTACAAATCAGAGGTCTCCAAGACCCTTTCCTTGGGTTTGATTAATTTGCTAGAATGGCTCACGGAACTTAAGAAAACCCATTTACTCACTAGATTACTGATTTATTACAAAGGACATTAAAGAATACAAATCAATAGCCAGATGAAGAGATTTATAGGGTGAGGTCCTGAACGAAGGAGCTTCTGTCTTCTTAGAACCTGGGGCCTGGCACAGTGGCACATGGGAGGGTTCTGGGCCCCCAACAGGGAAGCTCTCCAGAAAAAAGGCTGAGGAGCTGTCCTTTGGGGTTTTTAAGGAGGCTACGCTATGTAGTCATGATTGACAAAGTCATTGGCCACTGGTGATTGATTCAACCTCAATTCCCTCACCAGTCCTGGAAATCAGTGGGAGAGACCGAACATTCCAATCTTCTAATCATATGGAAGGCTCCTATTGGGAACCTGTCCCCACCCTTGGGTGGGGGTCAAAAAAATACTTCATTAACATAACAAAAGACAATATAATCATTCTCATCACTTAGGAAATTTTAAGGGATTTGGGAGCTGTGAGCCAGGAATGGTGAATGAAGACTGAATACATCTGAGAAATAGATTTCGGTCTTCTGAATATATATATATTTCTTATAAATCACAATATTGCAGGCGTCTAAGGCTTGTGTTGATGAAAAGACTTTTCCCCAAGCATTGCTCATTCTTCTCATGGCCAGGTCGTTTGCAACTATTAAATTTCAATTTAAATATCGCTTCCTTGTAGAGCTTCCCCGGACTCCTCACATTAAATCATGTCATCTTCCTCAACAGGATCTGTATTTTCTGTATTTATTTTCTGTATTTATTAGTTTTCTTGTTAATTATCAAATTTCTTCACTAGACGATAATAAACTCAATGAGCACAGGCACCATGTCTATCTTGATTTCTTCACTATATCCTGAATGGCTTAGTTTGATGCTTAGTATTTAGGAGATGTACTATTAATATTCACCGAATGAATGAATGAATGAGTGAGTGAATGATGTCTTTCTGTATCTTCCAAAGGCCCTTATGCATTGTAGATATTCAGTGGATGTGTTCATTGATTGGTTGATTGAATGATTTCATTCTATCACTCAAAGTCTAATGAGGTCAACCCAACCTATAGTAGAGTCTTTATTTTCTGGATGAGAGAGTCCTGGTAAGGTTAATTACTTTCTCTGAATCACTAAGCAAGTAGGAAGCACTATGAGGAGAATCCAGATTTCCTGAGTGCCTGCCTGAACCCCTGTCAGAACCACTCCGTGGTGCTTTTGCAGAGCAAGCTCAGAGGAAGGTTTTTTCATTTAGAAACGCTAAGATGTGGTGGTAAATGACCGAAGTCTCAATTGCAATTTAATGAAAAAGAAAGTTCTTAATTCTCAGGTACACACAACTCAAACTGGGTTAACCCACCTGTATTTGGTATAGCTCCTCGGAGATCCTTTAAAAGAGAATAGGTGAAAATGGTTTTGTAACGAGCCCAGCGGTTTTATATGGATAGTATCTGAATGTAGACTTTCATGTCACAGGACTGCTAGGTTATATTGGCCCAGAGAAGTTGTTTCATTTAAGGTCGTTTACTAGTCTTCCTCCTTGCCCTGCTTACCAAAAAATTTAAAGCCTTGGTTGAATTTTATCAAAAAGACTAAATTAATGGATCTGGAATTGTGAAATTTGATTATTTTTGGAATACTGGAGGTTGGCTGAGAAACGAGGCAGCTTTATGAGAGACAGGGGACCTTAGCTAAGAATATGCCAAGGTAGGTGATGGGGGTGGTAGCAGTTCATCCGACAGGACATCACTCACAGGCTGTGTTAGACAAGGCACTGGGCAGGGCTTGACAACAATGTCATCGAAGTGACACTTGCCCGGCCCTTCAGGTTAAATTCCGTCCCCTGAAGTCAGATGGTTAAAGAAACCCAGCAAAGCATTTGCTCACTTTAAATGGGGTGATTTAAGGACAGAGTATGAGTCATAGGCTGTCCCACTGGGAGCAGTCACCTAGTCAGAAAAACAAGTCCAGACCAAAATAAAGGAGATAAATAAAAGTGAAGTGTTTTGAATGTGAGAAAACCAGAGATGGACACACACAGCGCTCTCTGCTCTGGTTGACAGAATGCTGGGCTCGGAGCCAGGGAACCCAGGCAACAGCCAGGAATGTCCACTTGTAGCCTTGTCACTGGGCAGGGCACTCCCCAGTGTGGACTTCACCTTGCAAACAGGGTAGGGGTGTGTGTGGAGTATCGATTAATTCTCTCAAGTCTCTTCCAACTCTGGCTTTCTTGGAGCACGTACAGACAATACAAACTAAACCAGTTCGAGAGGCTGAGAGAACCCGGATGCTAGCAGGC
>NW_011888842.1:5561039-5583736 GCF_000151845.1 Pteropus vampyrus | reverse complement strand
TTTACCTGCTGAAGTCTCAGAGTGAGATCTACTGCAACCATTCATCCATTCCTGAAGGGCTGAACAGGATCATGGAGGCAGTAAGTCAGAAGACAGGTCTCCAGGGCTGGCCTGGGCATCAGGGAAGAGTCATTTCTGAGAAAGCACACACAAAGAATGGGTAAGCTTGTGAAGGACACATTTGCCCCTACGCACTCCAAAAACACAATCTCTCTCCCCTAGAATACCTCGAAGACTTAGAAAGCTACAAGAAACACCTGACCGAGGCTGCAAACAGCCCAACATAATATGATAACGAGATCTGCCCAGGATCCTGTGTCTGAAATGCTGTGGCTAAATCCTTCTGCATCTGGCATGTGTACCCCACTTTAGAGATGGGGCTGCAGAGTGGTGGTGGGGGTTGAGGGGGGCAAGAAATTTAAAATCAAACCCAGGAGCCCAGGGACCTCCGTTTTTTCTCTGACTCACTTTTTAGTAACAGGGGATTCACATTGATTCATGGAGTCTGTCACTAGTCACAGACATGAGCTCTACAGAAATTTCTATTTTCAACTTTATGTAGTATAATTCCAAGGCCTAGAATAGTTAGTATTCTCGTCATATAGTAGGTTCTCGATGAACGTTTGTGGCATGAATGAATGAATGCGTCTTGGAATTAGGTAAAGATGAATTCTAACCTCAGTTCCAAATCTCACCAGCTGTGTCACTTCCGCTTTCTGAATCCTCATTCTTCGTCAGGAAATGGGATCATCAGATCTAGTTTGCAGAGGTGTTAAGATGATTGAATGAGATGGGTCGGGGAAGGGATTTAGTTAGGATGGTCGGTACACAGCTACGTAACTGTGGCCAATATTTTGGTGTTGTCGCCATCATCCCTGTGGAGGGGGCTTTTCACAGGACTGGGAAAGGGCACCCCACTTAGGTAGGGAAGCTCCTTAGGAGCCGAATCCACTTTGGTTAGCATTATGCTCCCCTGTTCTCTTTTCACAGGCTGGGGACAAACTCCTTGGAACAGAGCCAAGGGTGCACTAGGAAGACCTTCCTCCTACCTCCTGCGGCAACATGCCCACTTCTGGTGAGTTTTTGTGAAAATGGGTTGGAGTACGGATCTAGAAAGGGTTCTGCAACATTAGAATTTGTAAAAGGTTTTCGTAGTTGATGTTACTGTGATCTTGACTTACACGTGAATTGACCAAAACGTACTCTTTTGAGATTAATGTGTAACTTTCATTCTGCTGTCAATCAAATCTCCTAAAATACAGCAATTCCCTATGTTATTCAGAATACAAGACATCTTTTGGTCGGGGTCTAGTACTGGTTACACCCCCTGCTCACCCACTCAGGCAACAAATAATTTTCTAGTCTGTGGTGGAGTCATACACTGAACAAATAAATCTATACACAAAAATTTCAAATTTTGAACAGTGTCATGAAGTAAAAGTACAGGGTACTATGAAAGAAAATTACATGGAAGAAAATTTAGATATGGGACTTTTGGAGAGCATCTTTGAGGAAGTGACATTTCAGCGGAGACCTGAGGGATAAAGAACTAGCCAACAAAAGAATGGGGTGGAGTGTGTGCCGGGCAGGTGGGTGTGTGATGACTGTGAGTGTTCCAGGCTCTAAGTGAGGAAGAGCTTGCTGTGTCTAAGCATCTAACAGAGGACTGCCTGGCAGAGAGAAGTCCTGGCCAATGGTATACATTAGCGCTGCAGCAATCTCATGCTTCCCTATTGGAGGGCTTGGGCTCTGACGTACCACGAGGTACCTTGGAAAGCTCCCCACCCCCGAACATCACCCCCTGTACAAGGCAGGTTTAGTGCATGATCATCGGCTAGCCTTTTTCTCTTAGTGATGATAGGTGATGGAGGAGCTTCTTGCATAAGAGATGTGCCTGCAACCTTCAGAAGGTTGCTCTCAGGACCATGTTGGTATGAAGGAGAGAAGCCACTTCCCCTTCACGGATCTCAGCTGCTGAATGAAACAAGAGCAACTTGGGTTGCGAGTTGTCACCAGTCAGTGCCTCCCTGGGGTTCAGCATGGAATTTGATGCACATGAAAAAAGTCTGTTAGTTAAGGGAGAGGATGAATTCTTGTATGAGTGAAAAAGCAGTACCTGAACTCTTGAGAGGAATAGTCTGCCCACAGGGGATAGGACTGCTCTATAAGTAGATGCCAGATGTGCCATAAACCTCTGAAGTGTCTCTGGTCTGAGCAGAAGCTGACACTTGAGCCAGTGGAAAGACCTGTGGGAACCCAAGAGTGTCGAGAAGCAGATGGCTCCAAGTCTATTTGCAACAACCATAAAATGGCCCAATGGCGATGGGCTCTGTCTATACAGCTGGAGATCAACACCCTTGCCTTCTAAGACCTGAACACTTGTCTCAGCCATCCTGTTTGTACCTTGGCTGGAACTTCATACAGATTGGATGCTGACATTCTCACTAGGTTTCCCCAGAGGGCAGCAGCTTTTGGTGTTCTCGACCAACACTCCACTTCTTATTTAGGCCTTGGTCAGTTCTCCCTGCCAGAGTCTGAATTCCTTCTTTCTACTTATTCTTGAACTACATCATGGACCAAGAAATTGGGTACCATGAAAAGAACTTAAGTGGAGGTGGGGCAGGGAGTTCGGGGCACTGCATTCAACTCAGCTACGCTAACTTTCCTATGACCCTGGCTCTGTCCCGTTCAGCGCTTGGGTCTCAGGCTTTCTATCTGTGAAGTCAGTGGGTTTTAAACTTCTCTCTCCTTCTCTCCTTCTCTCCTTCTCTCCTTTCCTTCCTTCCTTCCTTCCTTCCTTCCTTCCTTCCTTCCTTCCTTCCTTCCTTCCTTCCTCCCTCCCTCCCTTCCTTCCTCCTTCCTCCTTCTCCTTCCCTTTCTCCCTCCCTCCGTCCTTCTCTCCCTCCCTTTTTTCCTTCTCTCTCTCTCTCTTTCTCTCCCTCCCTCCCTCCCTCTCTCCCTCCCTCCCTCCCTTTCTTCTTCTTGCCCTTCCGTCCTTTCTCTTCCCTTCCTTTCCTTTTCTCCCCTCTCTCTCTCAGTGTGGGAAACAAAAAACCTTTTTTTCTAAATCAATATTTGTTAGATGAACAAAATAATAAAATGAAGTTTTATCTGGAATCTCAATATTTAAGGAGATTCTCTTATGTAGGCAGGGATGGGGGGACGTAGAGTTCTTCTCTGAAACAGCCCCCGGCACACCTGCAAAGAACCCTAGAACTTTGGTGACTACGGTTTGAAAATAACTGGATGAGACAAATTCTAAGGCACTTTTTGGCTCTAAAATATTATGATCACTCAGTGTTGTGCTTCATATGAAAGCACCTTGATCATCTCTAAGGTAAACAAAGAAAGACAAGAATAGCACAAATCACTCAACAAATTACCAGAGTTACAGAGCATTAGACCTGACCGAAGGCTGAGTTGCCATCCCGTTCAGTTCTGGTGATTGGTAGAGGCTGTCTCTGAAGCACTCCAAGAAGAATTCTGCGGTTACGGCGCAATGGAAAGAGTCCGTTAGTGATGTCTGCAGTAGTGCAGAAGTGGGGAGTAGTGACATTTATGCCATCTATTGGTCACCCATATGCCCATTAACTCACTTAACACATATTGAGAAGCTAAGGCACAGAAGGATCACGAGCACGACTGTAATTCACAGCGAGAAAGTGGTAGATCTAAGACTCAGCCCAAGTCTGTCTGGCTCTTGTTTGCTACTTCCTACCTCAGAAATCCCAAAGGACCCTGCTGTTCGGAACTGTGACCATAACGAACTGAGTCCTGGCTTCGAGCCTGGGCCTTCGGGATGTCTCGAGCTGGGCCCACGGTGCTGGCAGTGATAACAGGTGGGTACCTTTCTTAGAATGGACTCTGTCCTTCTCTTTCTCTACCCTGTTCCTGGGAAACACCGGGGACTTCCTGGCTGCTATTACGAGCCTTGCTCCTTGGTTCCCTGGTGCTGCTTCCTCCTGGTTCTTTCAATACCATCTGTTCTTGGCCTCTCTATTACCACGTACTCCCCATCCCCCTTCATGAAGACTATGGGATTCTGGGTGAAATGGGACGAGTTCCAGCGCCAGCCACTCATTATCTGAGCATCCTTGGGCAAATCAATTAACTTATCTGAGCCCCAGTTTCCTTATCTATCAATTGGGGGCAGTAAGAGAATAATAGTTTCTATCTAATAGTGGTAAAGATTTTTTGAGATAATATGTTTAATGTGCTTAGCACAGAGTTGATGTATGATAGTTAAGAAATGTTAGTTACCATATTAATAATGATGATGATAACATAAAAACTACTATCATGTATCTTCATCATCTTGAATACCAAGCTGCTTGTCTATTCATATTTTCTTGAGATGGTCATAAATAATAATAGTAAAATGTTAATTCTTCCTATTTTTTACTACTTTTCAGTAATTTACATCTATCTTTATCTATCATTATCTATCTACCTACCTATCTACCTACCTATCACCTTCCTATATTCTATCTACTATATTCTCAACATCCCTACGAGGAAAGGGTACTACCAATCTCATTTTATTAGCAAAAAAACGTGGCTTAGAAAAGAAAAGCAACTTGCTCAATGTATAGAATTAGCAAGTGGTCATGCTAAGGAGGGTTAAGTCCAGGACTTGCACACAAGTCTGTCTAATTCTAAAGCCTGTGCATTAGTCATCAGCCTACACAGCTTACTAATGCTGTACCCAATGGCCCAGACTTCCTCCCAGACTTTGCTCTTGGCTGAGTCCAAACCCTTGTCCCAGCCTTTCCTATTTTGCCATACACTTGTCCCCAAACTTTCTACTTTCCAGCAGAACTCACTAAAACAGAGCAGGGTAGAAGACCAGAGACGTTGAGCAACTTTCCTGTTATCTCCCAGCCACCAATGCTAAGGCGAGTTATGGACATCAGTGTTGTCTCTCTGGGGCAGTCACTAAGCCAATTGCTTTTCTTTGCCAATAGCTGACAAACAGGAAACTGCAAACTGGGTCCTGTACAATGTCACACACGCAGAGGTTCAAACAGTGGTGGGCTCCTGTGACATTAGCAGTGCTCCTTCCCTGACTGTGGAAAGCTCGGAGTCAGGGAAATTGCTGGGTAGTTTTAAAGGGCGAGATAATTTGTGTGACCAACAATAACATTTACAGTTATTTAAGCTTAGATAAGGGTAATTAAATCTCACGCTTCATGGGCTAAGCTGATTGCCTGCAGGGGTCGAGGCCCCTCCTCCCCAGCTTAGCGTACACAGAGCAATTATCCAGGTGCATCAGTGGGGCCTCACAGAGAGCCTAGCTTTCTTTTAAGGCTAAGGCACCAGGGGAGGCAGCTCCCATCTCTGCATCTCAGGAGAGAGTCTCAATGCTTCCCATGCAATACTTTACTTCACTGGATAAAGTTTAGTCTCTGGTGTCAGAGAGCCCTGGGTTTGAATTCTGGCCCTGCTAGGTGCAGGGTGACTTGACTTCTACTAGAATTAGTGTTTTTGCTTGTAAAATTGAGGGAACTGTATCATTGGCATTTAAAAATATGAAGAGCAACTAGTATTTTGGGGTATTTTCTAGAAGCCAGATACTGTATAAGTGTTTTCCCTCACTTAATTCTCACAAGGGCCATGCAGTTCATTCTCCCTCTTTTCTTCATTCTGCTGTTATTGTCCTCCTTAGGCAGATGAGGAGACTCAGGTTCGGAAGGGGCATGACTTGTCTAGGATCCCATCCTATTTATCTGTCTGTCTGTCTGTCTGTCTGTCTGTCTATCTATCTATCTATCTATCCATCCATCCATCCATCCATCCATCCATCCATCCATCCATCCATCTATCTACCTACCTACCTACCTACATCATGTAAGTTTAAGGTGTACAATATGTTGATATGATACATCCGTATTTTGCAATACGATTACCACCTTAGCATTAGCTAACACCTCTATCATCTCACCTAATTACTCTTTCTTTTTTGTGGTGAGGCTATTTAAGATCTAGTCTCTTGAAATATATAGTCTTTTGAAGCATATAATACGGTTCTGGTGCCTATAATCGCTATGCTGTGCATTAGATCCCCAGGACTTATTCATCTTCTAACTGCAAGTTTGTACCCGATGACAGCATCTCTCCAGTTCCCCCATTCTACAAGTCAGAGTGTAGCAGGAAACAGATGACAAACTCAAATGGCAGTCAGGGCCTATTCACAAAGGGGTGGACTGGGACGGTGGGCAGTGAATGACCCCAGGCCATGGGGCAAGGTCAAGAGCAGTTAGCAGAACTTGGGGAGAGTAGCTGTGACCTAGGAGAGGGCGGCCCTCACTCTCCTCCAAGGCACTAGCTGAACCCAAGCCCAACCAGACCACAGAGATCAACTCCCAGGGCACAGAACATGCTGGAGAAAGGTGAAAAGGATCTGGAAGAGCACACAAAAAATATCCAGTCCTCTGGCTGGTAGGTGACGGAGCCAGGAAGAGAACTGGGGAAGTCTCCACGTATGCTGCTTTCACCAGAGTGCATACAGGAAGTGTGGAATAAATGACAGCTGTTAACGTTTGTCAGCATCTTTCCTCGTCCCAAGAAGTGAAGAGGAGGAATGGTGGGAAGAGTGGCTGGGAAGCCAGATCCATGTCAAGGCCAAGGGCTTGACGCAGAGCGGAGGTGGTGAGGACCTGGGGAAGCAGCGGAAGTGAGTGCTGTTCAGGACACGCCTAGCGGATGCAGGGTGCGAAGGAACCCCGAGTGAATGCATGAATGCAGAGAAGTGGAATTGTGTCCCACTCCGGGACCAGACAGGAGGGCTACAGACGAGTAGCCCTCCTGTCTGGGAGAAGAACCTGGGTGTTAGCGACCCGGTGGCTGACGACCGGAGAGATGGAAGCTGCAAGAGAGCCACTAATTGTTTCAGGATGGCGGAGTTAAGTGATCAAATTACAGAGCCGGGTTTTCCAGCTCCGGCAGGTAAAGGCAATTCAGTGCAATTTACGTCTGGTGAGAATGGACACTTAAGAGGAAAATATGTGCAGATCGGTACAAATTCAATCTTACCCCTTATGCCAGCCCCAAGCTGAGGCGGAGGAGGAGTTTCATTTGTTTCTTTCTTTTGTTAAAATCCGAGGGCTTAGTCAGGGCTGCTTCTGGGCGGAAAGGAAATTCAGTTTGCTTGTATTCTTTCTTCATCTGCAAAATGGGGAGAATTAGCTCCCAGGGCAGGGGGGCTGTTGTGAAGACCAAATGAGTGGCTGAAAAAGCCCTTCATGAACTGAAACGTGGCATAGTCATCTGATGGATACATCATTTAACTTTCGATATTATTACTACATGGCATGTTAAAACAGAAAAAAAATAATCGGTGACTTGGGTTTCGAAGGAACCTGATTTCAAATCTTAGCTCTTCTACTTACTAGCTGTGTGTTTATGGGCCAGTTATCTCACTTCTCTGAATCTCTACTGCCTCATCTGCAAAGTGGGAACAACAGCGCTTCCCTTGCAGGGCTGTCATGTCATCTGAGAACCTGCATGCAAGCATGCCCAGGCGGCATCTGACACACAGTGCAGAGTGCAGGCAGTGAGGAGAACTATTAACTGACTGATAAGCCCATGATAGGGTTCATTAAGAAAGCTTCCTGAAGTATTTGCTGTCTGCATCCTCTGAACACTTAACTTAGGGTTGGCTTTAGAGAAGTTTCCCAAGAAACATGGAATGAGTTAGTTTGGGGACGATGAAAGCTGTCAGATGATCAGAATCTGGATAGGACTAAAAGAGGAGAAAACCGTACATTCTAGGATAAGAGGCCAAAATGGGAATGGGCATGAGACTAGAAATGAATACAATTTGTTTGGACCACTGAATCTAGAGCCTCTGGGCTGGAAAAGTCACTGACTCCAGAAGTCAGAGGGTCAAACACACACGGGGACCAGGTGAGTGAGGCACCTGACTGAAGATGGCTGGGAGACAGGAGGGAATGGTGAAGACTGTGGTCACCGGCGGAGCAGAGCATATGTTATGCCTAAAAGTATCCACGTTCAAATGTGACAAAACCCTGTGAAGACAAACAAAGTAGGTGTGCCCTTAAATCACACGTTTGAGACCCATGATTTAGTCCACACCTTCTCACTGTACAGATGGTAAGAATGACATTCTAAGGAACAGTGACTTCCCAAGGTGAGTGGCTGAGTGGAGACATCAGGGCTGTAGAGAGGATGTGCTATTATAGAGTGGGAACGTCCGCCCACCCGGGAAGCCCTGGACAGATTTAGTGGAAGGAAACGCTTTTTAGAGGAGTCTGGGAATTAAGCTTGACAAGTGGGATGAGAGTTAACACGCGTGAAACCCCAGAAGTCGTCAAGGAACGTAATCTATGCTTCGGCTACATTGTTCTGATTTGATATTCACAGTAATCCTGTGAGAAAGATATCATTGCTCCCCCCACTGAAGCTCAGAAAGGTGAAGTGACTTCTTTGTGGCCACACAGCCAGATGGGTGTAGGAGCTGAGATTTGATCCGAGTCTGCTGGGTTCTCACACTCAAGTTCTTTCTTCTGTCCCACTCCTGATCAAATGGCCTCCTGCTTTACACAGTCACATGTTTTTTCTTTCTTTGTGCTACAGACCCTCGTGTTCCTTGGGCGGCATCCTCTCAGTGCTATAAAAAGACTGGAGCCCAGAGTGTCCTCCTGAATCTGCCCCCTGGCGGCTTCCTGCCTTTGTACCTACGGTTAGGGCATGGAGTGCGGGCCACCCACTGACATTTTTAATGAAATGGAATGAGAACTAAGGCCAGTGAGCCAGGTGCTGTTGGAAACATTGCGTCACCATCTAAAATAGGCCCCAGGACAGCGGGGCTGGTGGGAAACTGGCACAGCCCCAGGAGGCATCTGAGCTGTTTAGTCCCTTCGCTCCATGTTCTCTGTGTTCTTGGTTGTTTTTATTTCTCTGGATTACAGTGAACTCTAAGACATCACGGTGCCTACAGAGCTAGCTGCTGGTGGGCTTCGAATGTTTTAGAATTCCAGAAAGGCTTTTCTATCACCAGCCTCATGGCTTAAGACCCAGCCCTGCAGGATGTGTCACTGAATCCTCTGACTCCGGCTTGCCTGTCTAGCCTCATTGCCTCCCAATGCCTGCCCCATCGCACCCACACCCACATGTGTACACATGGACATACACACTCCAACACACATACACACCCATGCACACACACGCGCACACACACATGCCCACACGACACTCACACATGTGTGTACACACAAACACACCTATACACACAAACACATACACACCTAAACATGCATGCAGCCATACCCACATATGCACACATGCACATACACACACAGACATATATACCCATACGCCCACAAACACCCATACATATGTATGCACACACACAATCACACGTACACACACATCGCTTTATGCTCTAGCAAGAATAGATTTCTTCTTTTTACATACCATGCCTCATCAAGCCATCTCACTGTACACGATATTCCATCTTCCCAGAGCCATCAGCATAGTGGGCATCTCTCAGCCGTTTCTGTAAATCACTTCTCTCTTTGGGGAACAGACCCTCCTCAACCCCACGTGAACCTGAGGAGGCTGTCAATCATGTGGCCCTGACAAGGTGACTTGGGAAGCCGGAAGGAGTCCTCCGTTTCCCTTCTCCCTTCCCAGAGATGGGTTTGGGGGCAGAGAGTCTTTTCTTTTTGAGCCCTGATGTAGGTGTCTTTTTTCCTATGTAGTCATGTTAGCTTGGAGCTGCCCAGAGCTCTCACTCCACTTGTGGAAGATACCTGTTTGAGAATGAAGCCAACAAGCATGAAGCTGCATTGAGAAAAAGAGAGAGAGACCCAAGGACACAATTTCCTTGGGTCCAGCCATTCTGGAAGTCAGCCCCGTCCCTCAGACTTCCCAGTTATATAAGCTAATTGATTCCTATGGTTTTTAGCTTAAAGTAGTTTAAGATATTTTTTGTTACCTGTAACTCAGAGTCCTAATGTTATAACTAATACAGTGCTAATTATTTGATCTCTACTGTATCTTTTAATCTTCCCGACAGTCCTTTGAGGTAAGTATTATGCTCATTTTGGTGGCTAGGAAATCGAGGTACAGAGAGGTAAAGTCACTTGCCCAAGGCCCTACCTCTACTTCCACTCATGTTTTATTGGTTAAGGTGAGTCAGATCACCCTGCCAGAGTCCAAGTAGGTGAAGAAGAGCCATATTACCATGTTCTTGGAGGTAGAAGAACTGAATATTTATGAATAGACTTAATGATACCACCAGCTGCTGTGACATAGTGAGCTCTATGAAGGACTTGTATTGTTCATCTCTGACACCTTGGCACTTGGCACAGGGGCTGCTACAAAGAGGAAGTTTCCAGAGTGTGTGTTTAATGGATCACAAAACTTATCACATAGTGCCAATGATCATATCCATGACAAAAGCCACCGGAGCATGGGCTATCACTATCTTTGTACCCCAGTACCTGGCACAGTGCTGGGTATTGAGTAGATGCTCACTGAACATTTACCAAAGAAATGAATATGGAATTAGCAATATGTGGTACCTGCTCACAGTGGTGGCTACTATGTCCTTTCACTTGGTGAGATGTCATCTATATCGCCAATATCAAGGCCAGAGCAGCAAATCTGGAAGTGAGAATATACCGAAATCAAATTTCAAAGAGAGGAATGCCAGTCTGGAGCAAAAGGGAAACTTGGAAAAGCCTGATAGGAACCAAACAAAATACCAGGAGGCTCTAAGACTGCATTGGACTGAGGTTAGAAATCAAAGGTTGCTGTCACAAGTTTGTAGATGGTAGAGAATAAGCAAAGCATGATCAAGGGAACCAAAACTATATGGGAAAACTCCCCAATTTTTTTGGTGGGGGGCTTATTTATTTTTATTTGCTCTGAGATCTGTCCTTCTACTTTTTGATGAACCTAATCTTTCAGCACAGTAAGAAAAATATAGCTCTTGAGTTATGTCAGCCTCTGACTCGCTCCCAGATTGTAAACTCTGGAGTTTGCAAACAAAACGACTCTCTTACTTCTCGCCAGCCCCACATCAGTATTACCCAGCACAGAACATTACATATAGTAGTAATTGAGTGAATGTGAGTTGATTTGTATTGAATGTGCACATGTGACTCCACAGAGACTAGGCTGACTCTCCTCAGCCAAGTAAGAAGATACAGAGGAGGAGATAAAAGAGAGAGGCCTCGCTGTAGCGTTATCAGGACGCAGAAAAGCTGCTCAGCTCCCATTCTCTTCAGGGAATAGGAGATTCTATAGAGCAGGGATGGCTGGAGAAATAAGGGCTGAACTATTCACACACTGAAAATTAAGAGAGAAAGGAAGGAAGGAAGACAAGAAGAGAGGGGAGGGGGGAGGGGAGGGGAGGGGAGAGAAAAAGGAAGGAAGAAATAAATAAAGAAACAAAGACCACTGGGCAGGGAAACCATCTAAACTGATCACATACTTCCCTGAGTTTTAAGCAGCCATGGACTCTACCACTTTGTGAGGGCTCAGTGTTGCCACGAAGATCATCCCATATAGAGCAGCGGTCCCCAACCTTTCTGGCACCAGAGACTGGTGCTCCTATGACAATCTAATGCCTGATGATCTGAGGTGGAGCTGAGGCGGTGATGCTGGCACTGGGGAGCGGCTGCAAACACAGATGAAGCTTTGCTCCCTCTCCAGCCACTCACCTCCTGCTGTGCAGCATGGTTCTTAATAGGCCGTGAACTGGTACTGGTCTGTGGTCCGGTGGTTGGGGACCCCTGCCATATGGCATGGTGCCATCACATGACAATGCTCTTGGGGACACTAGTGTATGCAGGACCACCAGACCCTACACTAAATGGCACTAGACCTGTATACTTTGTGAGTTAATTGGGCTGATGTTTACCATCCTTTGCTTTGTTTTTGCTGCCCTCTCTTAAAGTAAGATTGTCAGCGATTATTTGCTATTTCTTCCTGGTATCGAGGTCCTTGCCTGCTACAAATCCCCTGGGGCTTCTTAAGCTTTAACATTCATTTGAAGGAACATATAGTGACCACTCCTATTTTGAGACACTTGGCAGCATGCAAGGTAGAAGCTATGAGGTTTCCTCTTAGGCGGCAGAGCATCAGGGTCAAGAGCGTGGGCTGTGCCTGACCCATGGAGCACAGTCCTTGTTCTGCCTTTACTTGCTAGGTGACCTCTCATGAATTAACAGCCCTCTTTAAGATGCAATTCCCATGTCTGTAAATTAGGGATAATAACATTGCCTACCTCAGAGGTTTGCGGTGGGGAATTAATTGAAGGATGAATGTAACTGTCGGATATTGTTTTATTTATAAGTAGCTTAGGGTCTGGAGATAAAGCATGTGTGGGAAAGTCACTTGCTGGCGGTGGGGTGGGGCACCAGGAAGAGATGATGAATCAGAAGCTTGAAGAACAAGGAGAATGTTTGAGAAGGGAAGAGAAAAATAATCCAGGCAGAAAGAATAGGCAGGTGGTAGAGATTCTGGAAATGAAAGGGCTCGTGCATAGAAAAGACAGCCATTCTTATCAAAGGAGCCAGAGAAGCAGCCTGAGGTGGGGAGACAAATGTAATCTAGTCTAGACCAGGGTTCGCAAACTACTGCCCAAAGGCCACGTTGTCCCTCCACTACCTGTTTTTAGACAGCCTGAGAGTTAAAAATGGTTTTGGTTATTTTCTCATTTTTAAATGACTGAAAAAAATCAAAAGAAGAACAATACTTTGTGATCCATGAGAATTACATGAAAGTTCTATCCACAAATAAAGTTTTATTGGAACACAGTCATTCCCTTTCATTTACGTGTTCTCTATGGCTGCTTCCTGGTGACAAAGGCAGAATTGAGTAGTTGAGACAGAGACCCAGAGCACGCGAAACTTAAAATATTTACCATTTTGCCCTTTACACAAAAGTTCACTGACCCTGGTCTAGACACTAAAATGACTTGAATGCCTAACTGAGGTATTAGACTTTAACTCGTAGGTGACAAGGAGACACAGAGCTGGGGAAATGTCAGGATCAGGAATAAAAATGCCACCCTTTCTGATTATCAGTCTCTCTCCATCCCTCCCATTAAGTACCCACCTCCCCTATGATGTCCTCCAAATGCAGGCTTTCAACAAACTTCTTATCTTTTGAAGAGACAAACGCATTCTTCTCCCTTTTCATGTTGGGATTTTTTTCCCCTTAAATATTCAGATGGGCTTTCTACCTTACATACTAAATGCAGAGAGCTCTGGGCCCCACGCTAATCAGACTGGGTGCCATTCTGTAAGTCATTTTGTGCAATTTCATGTTCTCTCTCTCTCTGAAAGAAGGAGAATTACTTTGAGAGATTAAAGCCGTTTCCTTATTGGAAAGGGTGTTTTGTCTCATTCTCTAGGCTCTTCTCCACAGCCTCTGGAAGCTTCCCAGGTAGGGAGACCCTAATTTCCCCCAGTGGCTCTTGGTGAAGAAATTACCTATATCCGGTTCTACAGGGTCTCATTTGTAGAATAAGGGGGACTCTGGCTGTGGTAGAAAATGGGAGAGACTGGAAGGGTACCTGCTTCTTTCTGCTGTGCTTTGTGTTGTAAAAATATTTTCAACTCAGATGCAGATGTCCCTGGTTTTTGGTCTAAGGGATTTCTTTGAACTCTGGGCTTGGCAAGGGATATAGAGGGGCATATGGAGACTAACTGGGCTCCCACTGTGGAATGAACTGGACACTGAGCTCAGTGAATTTAAACCTGAATAGCTATATTTACAACCCATATAATGTACAGACACAATCTGGGTAAACACCCGATTTTAATTGCTAATTCCTTCTTATGAGGATTTTGATGAACACAGTAGTGCTTTATACTTCAGTGTATTTAAGAATCACCTGGTGAGCAGGTTAAAATGCAGATTCCTGGGGTCCGGCTCCAGAGGTTCTGATTTACTGGGTTTGAGGTTAGGAGGAGGGGTCTAAAATTAGTGGTCTAAAATGGTTCTGAGATTAGTGGTCCCAGAACACCCCTTGAAAGATGCTGTCTCAAGATTATATTTTGTCTTGGTTATTATTTTGAGCTTGTATGAGATACCCTAAGTGCCCGGCACATAGGGGGAATGTGGTAAATGGCGACCAGTGTCGTTGCTCTTGTAGGTTTTGTCATCCTAGTGTCTTTACAGCTATATGTTTTTTGTACTTTTGATCCATGTGGTTTGCATTTCTACCCTGTGCCAACTTATACTGGATTTGTGCTTAACTTTTTGGGACTTCAGTTTTCTCCTTCCTAGAACAGATTACACACCCAACTTCCGGAGAGTGCCTGTTGTCATGCTAAACGTTAGGAATGCTCAAGTAATCAGCTGAATTCCTATTGCTTTATTCAAGTTCCTAATTACTTTTGCATAAATCCATACACAGAGGTGGTTTAGATGGGCCTCTCTCCTAGGCCCTGTGGCCTTCGGATGGAAATGTGCTTGGCCTGATAATGCTCTCTGTCTGCTAAGGTAGGGGCTGGTTTTTTTTGGACCACCCATGATGAAACACACACAATTTCATTCATTGTTTTCTGCTGCAGGAGCAGAGTGGAGGAGCGGAAGGAAAACTGTACTAGGAGTGAGGAAACTTGGGTCTGCTCAAACATTACCCCTGGAATGGCCACTAGTGTCTATCGACATGCCAACATAGATAACATATACCTTTATTTGTCTAGTCATACTATTTTCTATTCATACTGTTTATTTTTCTATTTATACTATTTTCTATTTATACTATTCAGTGTTACAGAACTTTATTCCTAAAAGAAATAATTAGAGCTAAATTTTAAATATCCAGCTGGGTGCATTATTATACCTTTCACATTAATCTAACTGTTGCAAAGACCACTTTATCTAGTCTTCACTCCCAAATGGAGAGAAATAACTCCCCCTGAATCTTTGAGAGTTAACTTCTCCGAGGTGCTCCGAGGTGTGCTCTGGGTTACAATGTAGTTCTTTTTAGAATCACAAACCCTTGGAACTTCATGTGAAGAGTTCTTTATTCTTGAAGAGGTTCATCTAGTGCCAACACACTACTTTGTACTGAGTATTATTCTGGGCATCAGGGCTACGGAAATGAACAGGGTGGCATCTCTAGCTTTGAGAAGCTTATAGAACAGTGAGCAAGACATATGCCTCTAAGAGAAAAGAGGAGTTCTAGGGGCTAAGCAAAAGGTTTATGCAAAACATTTGGGGACAAGAAAATTAGCAAGTGTGATGAGGGCCTGGGGAAGGGAGTGGAAGGAAATGCTGTTTAGGGGAAGTGCTACCTGGAATTAGGCTTGGAGAGGAAGAGGAGCTTCTGCATGAGCTCTGGGACTTGGGGAAGAGTCCAGGCATGGGCATAGCACATGCAAAGGCCCTGAGGCAATCCATTCCTGTATTCATTTGCTCAACCATTAAGCAAAACAAGCAAAATAATTATTACGGGACTAACTAGATCAGGCATGATGTTGTGGGTTTGCATGAAGACAATTTACATGTCTGGGGAAATAGGATGAGATTTTTGTAGTAGGGGGTGGCTGCAGAAGAAGAATCTGTAAGAGTGCTTTAGGGCATATTACAGAGAATTTTATAAGCCAGAAGAAGATATTCTGGGGCAATGCAGAGTCCCTACAGTGTGTAAGAAAAGGAGGAACTCAATCCAAGTAGTGCAACGGATACTTATAGAAAGCATTCTGAGAGATGAAGCGATATATAAATAGGATCCCTCACATCCTCAGGTCTCACCCCTCACCCTGCCTTTGTCAACAACAAAAAAAAATACTTTTGAAAGCACGTACTTCACCCTGGTTTTGCAGGTCTCCCCAGAGCCTGGAGTCATATCAGCCTTCCTTTGGTGTCTTTGCTGTGATCGATAATTTGTACCAAATCCATTTTGGGAGGTTGTTTTTCTTCCCCGGCATACATCACAGGATATTTTTATAGCTTGATGAATCTAACACATCTGTGTAATCACACAGTTTCCAGAAATCCAGATGTTCCCCAGAGCACCTCTGGCTCCCGTGCTCTCGCAAACATTTGCTGTAAACACCAAAGGCTGTTTGTTGGTTTTAATGTTCTAGCTCATCTCATTACCCAGTGAAGGTGAAAGATTGAAGCCAGATAGTGTTGCCAGTAAATGTTTTTGTCCCCAGTGCATCTATTTCTAGTGACTGATTAGTATGCAGTGGGGGCCCACAGACCGATGCTGTCTAAATGGCCAGTCGTGTTCTGCCTGCTGTGGTACCGAGAAGATGCAAAGCCCTTCTGTTCTCTGGCCTGAGGTCCTTGGCTGAACAGAGGGCTGAGCCAGCTGAGATGAGACGGGGAGAAGCAAGGGGCCAGTATTGAGCCCCGTGCCGTTGGGTTACTGCGATGAGTCTAAAAAAGCTAATATTTAACTGTACTTGGAAAAGGGATAATTCTTAACAAAAGATGGCTACTGTTATTGCCATTATAACCTTTGGTCCATAATGGAAGACACGCACACCTGCCTTTAAGAAGCTCCAGGTACTGGAATTTAACCACGGAACTGGGGAGAGAGCACTGGGATGGGAGTCAGGGCTCGGGCTGGAGTCTCCCCTGGTCTTGGGCAGGTCTTCCCCTTCTCTAGGCACCAGGTTGTCCATTTGTAAAGTGAAGCGGTTACCCAAGATGATACAGGTGAAGCAGTTACAGTGTAAAGTAAGAGGAAGCAGCTCTAACCCCAGAGGCTGGTAACTGATCACCTGAAATGCAGAGTGTAGATGCTTTTCCTCTAGAAAGCTTTAAACGGTAGGTAGGAGACAGTTTTAGGTTAAGATCCTCCCTGCTCTCTGTTCCTTCTGCCAAGGGTACCATTCCACCCTCCCATGTCTGTTCAGCTACTTACTACCTTAATAAGGGCTTTCTTAGACCCCTGCCTGCCCAATGACTCCCTCTATTAAATAGAAAAAAAGAAGAAGAAGAAGAAGAAGAACAAAGAAAAACAAATGCAGGGCATCAAGTTTGAGCGAGGGAAGGAGAGGGAATGATTTTTCTGACTGAAGCCTGAAGATCAAGGATGGCAATGAGCACATTAACTATTTCACAATGATTATCAACTTATTAAGACGGAAAGATTGATTTATTCTTATGTTCTTGAGAGAGAACTGTGGAAAGCAATAACCCATCTCAAGCACAATAAACTTGCCTTAATCAGAACAGATAAGGCTTAGAGGATTGAGGGAGATTAAATGATGAAAGAATGAGTCCCCTGGGTTTCTTGGGGGAGACAGTATAGTGATGAAGAGAGAACAGGCAGGGGTGTCCTACAGATGTAGATTGAAGACTGATTTATCGTTTGGCAGCTGGGTGACCTTGGGTGAGTCCCCTTCTGTCTCTTAACCCCAATTTCCTTTTCTCTAGTACAGAGGTTGGCAAACCCCAGAAGGTTTTGGTGGTTGGTATTCTGACCTCAACTTTTCTCCCTGAAAGGGGAGTGAGAAGTAAGTTTTATTTAACTTGACTCTGATCAATAACAGTAGCAGACGTAATAAACAGTAACCACTTACGAAGTGTTTTTTTAAAGTGCCAGACACTATGCTATGTACTTCCCATAAACTTTTCTATTTCATCCTCACAATAACCTAAGGAGTTAGGATTGTTTTATTGTTCTCATTTTGCTGCTGATGAAACCTCAGCACGGTTCAGAGACGTTAGGTAGCTCGTCTAAAGTCTCATAGCTAGGAAGCAGCAGACCTGGGACTCAAAACCTGGTCTAGCCAGGCTGAAAGACCACACACACTCTTCACCATTACACCATCCCGCCCCGTCTCTGCAGTCAGCCTCTCCCGTGGGTCCCCTTTGCAGCGTTAAATAGACCTGCAGGCTTTCTGATTCCACAGGGGTACTGCGCTCTGATTGTTTCTCGTTAGCAGTTTCTTCCCTCTCTCCGCGGGCACTTGGTTACATAATACCTGAAAATATTAAATTAGTTTTCCTTTACAGGAAATTATGTTCCATTAGGGCCACTGACATAGCTATTCCGAGACCTCCAAGAGAGTTGTGTGCTGTTTGGAAATGTCTGACAAATCTGATTGCTCTCTGGCAAGAAGCTCTCTGAAGGCCCTGTGGCTGGTTGAGTAATTAGGTATTAAGTGGCTTTAATAATAGAAATAGGAGGCCCAGACAAGAGGGTTGCACCTGTGATCATCAGCGCTGCCTTGGGTCCTGCTTCTGGCAGAGAAGAGGGCAGAAGCACGTGGCGATCTGCAAAACCATTCTCTGATGTCGCCTCCCATCATTCTGCTAGTCACTCGGCACAGGTGGGAGACCTGATCCAGGGAAGACACAAAGCCAAGGAGACTCCGCTCTTCCAACCCATTCCTCTAGGGGGCGCTGCCTCGGTCAGTTGCTCTGGGATACCGCTTGCTAAAGTCAGGCCCCTCCCTGCTCAAACGACTGTCTCATTAAGCAGGGCAAAGTCCACCTCGGTTTGACATCAAAATCCTGCAAGATTTGGCTTCCACATATTTTTCAAAATGCTTCCGTGCATGGAGCTACTGGCCCTCAGGATTTTCTGTTCCTCCCCATGGCTGCCCCACAATCTGTCAGCCCCTTTGCTTTGTCTGTTATTCTTCATCCACGGGAAGATCTCGCCTCTCTCTGCATTTTCAAATCCTAGAGTTCACATCTCAGCTTCAAGACCATCCCTTCCAGGAAACTTTCTTTAAATTCTCTTGCCAAAAAAAATCCTCTTTTTTCTTTCTTTCCTTTTTTTTTTTTTTTTGCATACCCACAGTGCTTTATAGCATGTAATCTAATCATTTTACTTCCTCTCACCTTGTATTATAATTATCTTATACAAATCTCACCTCTCTTGCTATATGGCGAATTCTTAAAAGGCAAGGAATATGTTTAACCCCTCTGTCTAGTTTTCCTGACTTATCTTAAAAAAACCTTACATGTAGTAAGAATTTAATAAACACATGCTATACATAGCTATCACTTCGATGATGGATAATATAACTAGAGACTAATGTCCATCCATTCATTCTCCCTCCAGTGGCGGTTATAAACACCATCCAATCTTTCTCCACTCTTGTGGTTGATATCTTTGGTATCAGTATGGTGTGGGATAGAAGAACCTAGGACATGGACATGTTTTGGGCATGAGTCTCAACACACAGATTGATAGGCAGGCACCTTAAGACTGGATCCCCATTTTCGTAAAGGGAGGGTACATTTCAGACTTCAGATAAATTTCATATTTTGTATGGGAGAAAGGGCACTAAAACTGTATGACAACTTGGAACTCACCTACCCCATTTCTTAAGGTACTAGTCTACCTTCCCAGCCTCATCTCCCACCATCTGCAGCCTGTCCTGTGATCTAGGTACACCAAACCATGCACTGATCCTGTACCACACGATGGAGGGTTAGACTCAATTAGACAAACACAAACATTCAGGTAGGAAGTAAAAACCCATAGCAGATTTACTAATGGCAGAGCTGCACTTGGACCTCTGGACTGTGGAACCCATCCACCCTACAACAGGTAGACAAGCTGGCACAGCAAACAAAAGCCTGACTGGACCTGTGTCCTGTACCCACCGCTGCTGGGCAGAGGCAGGTGAAGGGGACCCAAGAGAGACCTCTTTATCCACACCTGGAAGACACCATTTATCTTGGTTTTCCCATGTAAGCCCTTTGGAAGACAGGACAGGCTGCTCTGCAGCCTCACCAATCAAACCCATTACTTCTCTCACGGAGAGAGAGGAGGGTGGGAGTGGACATAGGAACCCGAGGTATCCACATTTCTCCTTTGAGGAGAGGACTAGAAATCTCTCGCTTCTCTAAAGAGATGCCCCCATCATATACTGTGCATCCATCTTTGATCATACCTTTGCCCCAGCCGGTCCTTTTTGCTCAGAACATCCCTCTCTCCTATCTCCACTTCACAAGGTCTTACTCAAATGCTGCCTCCCTCAGGAAGTCTCCCCAGACCCGTCTCCATCCTTCCCAGGTGGTATTCAATAACCTCACGTGGCATCCTTCCTCACAGCACTTACCATGTCCTGCAATCTCCACGAAGGACGGCTCTGTCACTCCAGTGCCCACACTGGGATTGGTGCAGGGTCGATGCTCACCATTGTTGACTGAATCTGCTCAGAGAATCAACTGTCAGGTGGTTCAGGGTCAACTGCTGTGATGTATGACCCCGGGCCAAACACGTTTCTCTCCTGCTGATGATAAAAAGGTTCTTTGTTGGCATTAGAATTCTCGCATGGAGACCAGGGTCGGCAGGTTTGCCGTAAGCATTTTTGCCAGTAAACATCTTCGCCGCAGCATTTTCATGCAAACAGTTTTGCCGCGCAACTAATTGGCCGTAAGGCAATTTTGCCGTAAAAGGTACGATAGCTGGTTAACTGTTTTACATTTGGCAGATGTAAAGTGTTAAAGCTTCTCCGCTAACGAAGTTCTTGAAGTCACTCCCATTTTTACATTATATAAATCTTAGTCCTCATAATGGTCTATACAATGAGGGTGGGCATGGTGATCTCAAAAGAGTGGATGACGTGCATTTTCATTCCAGATCGCACATGGTGCTAGAGAAAGATAGTGCATCAGTTTGCAAAACCTTGGATAAGCGCAGCCATCCCTCGCTCCCATCAAAACGAAGTTTAAATAGCGTGGCAAATAAATACGACAGAGGCGGCTATGAATTCATGAGTCTTCATCAAGAGCACTTATTACAGATGCTTCAGTTGGAAACTGATACCTCTCTTAATGAAGGAAGAAATTGTAGTGAAAATTGTAGTGAAGCCGAACAAGGAGACGAATCAACAGGCCAAAAAAATAAATAAATAAATAAATAAAAAATAAATGATACTATGAAGAAAAGACTTCGGCGACAATGTATTTTCATTTTTGCAAGAACGTCTTTCTAATTTTGGATTTTTCTTTTTTTTTTTTAATGTTTCATTATGTCCTTTTTAATGCCCCTCTTATTTTTTCTTATCTTTTACGGCGCAGTTGCCTTACGGCCAACTGGTCGTACGACGAAAACGGCAAAGAGGCTTTGGGGGAAAATTCTGAGAACCACAGAGAGCCGGTGACCGTGACGCAGGAAGAGCTGCTGCTCCGGACCGCGTGGGCAGCTCGTTGCACACAGGCCTCCCTGGCTTCGCTCAGGGCTGGCTGTCCTCCAGCGGAACTCTGCTCCGGCCCGCCCGCCAGCTGAGCAGGTCAGTGGGTGACGCCATGTCCTTCAGAGAGCACGTTTGTGGCTGAGCTTTGAGCATGGGCTGGCTCCCTAATGATGCAAGAGGCGGCACCGTCATTTATTGGGTGGATGTTATCTCGCAGGGGCCGTTCAGGCTTGTGACTGACGGCTCCAGGCTCTTGTAAAGTTCTTGGTGCAAACAGGTGGTTTCTTTGTCTCTGTAGCTTGAAAAGGGCCGTAATCTCAATGGGCCCTCACGACAACCCTGGAGTTGTTATTTTTGTCATTATTAGTATTCATCTTTTCATTGTCTAATATAATCTGATGGAGGAGGAAAGAAAAATCTTTGTTTTAAAACAAACAAACAAAATATTCAGTAGTTAGAAACAGAAAAATTAGATGTATGAAAAGTGTATGACTCAGCTCATGGTTAAGTAAACAATAAATGGCAGCCACTGTTATTATCATGATTATTTAGAGAGGAGGAGTAACTCACTCAAGGTTACACAGCTGTTGAGGACAGAGGTGGACCTGGAATTCGAACCTGGAATTTTAGGCTTTGGGTTCCCTGCTTTTCTCTTGCCTTCCCCTTTCTCCTACGGAACTGCACGCACGACCTTCCAGATCCCTTTTCCGTCTTGGCCAGACTAAATCTGCCACTCAGCAAAAAAAGAAAAAAAAAAAAAAAAAGAAAGAAAAAAATCCCTTCCACCACGTTGGAGGGAAAAAATTACCCTTAATTACTGGGGCTTCTCTACAATTATAGGACGTGCATTTGAACTCTGAAGGGTCCTCTCCTGAGGATAACCTTTATTTGCCTGATTGCGTCTGTTCAGTTAATTCTGGCTAATTACTATTTTCTTCCTATTAGATTCTAATTATATACAGTATTTTCATTATAAAGTGTAATGTTTCCCAGAGAACCACGTCAATTATACAGGCAGTATTACCGGAGGTCTGGTTTACCTCATTAAGCCCAAGTGATGAAGCCGTGCATCTGATTAAACCCACAGTTTTCGGGGTGGACTTTAACTATATGTGGGTACCAGCAACTTGCCTAGAACTCACTGGTTGTCGGCAAGGGCTAGAGAGGCTTGGAGAAGCAACTCAGAGGAGGCGGGAGTCCATTTGGAAGTCGTGGGTATTCTTCAGGAAATGCGGGCTCTGGTCCACAGTGTCCTTGGTGTTTGTGGATTTACATTCATGATTTTATCTGTTTCTAAAGCACCCTGTGGTTTTAGTTTGGCTGAGGCATAGGTTTAATGTGGTGGCAGAAAGGCAAGCCTTCACCTTGACTCAGAAACTTCTGGTGGGCCACCCAGCATCGCCACCTCCACCCCTCAGTATGCAGACAACCTAACATCCTTCAGAGCTCCTGCCTTAGCCATCCGACCATTTGGTATCTCTACCCAAGACAATTCTTGATGTTTGCCCTCTCTGAACGCAGAACCCAATCCTCCTTGTGTTACTCCCCTCTCAGTAAATGTTATAATCATCCAGATGTTCAGTCAGATGTTCA
>NW_011888842.1:5555698-5560989 GCF_000151845.1 Pteropus vampyrus | reverse complement strand
GTCCTTGGTGTTTGTGGATTTACATTCATGATTTTATCTGTTTCTAAAGCACCCTGTGGTTTTAGTTTGGCTGAGGCATAGGTTTAATGTGGTGGCAGAAAGGCAAGCCTTCACCTTGACTCAGAAACTTCTGGTGGGCCACCCAGCATCGCCACCTCCACCCCTCAGTATGCAGACAACCTAACATCCTTCAGAGCTCCTGCCTTAGCCATCCGACCATTTGGTATCTCTACCCAAGACAATTCTTGATGTTTGCCCTCTCTGAACGCAGAACCCAATCCTCCTTGTGTTACTCCCCTCTCAGTAAATGTTATAATCATCCAGATGTTCAGTCAGATGTTCAGGCGAAGTGCCAGGAGGTCACACTGATTCCATGCTTTCCTTCCTCTCTCATATTCAGTCCGTGAGCGTGTTCTGTGATCTCTAGGTCCCAACTGTATCCTAAAACAGATTTCTTCTCGTCGCCATGGCCACCCCCTAGTCCACTATGGTTCTATGTAATGGCCTCCTAATTGGTATTCTTGTTTCACTGACCTCCCCACACCTACCAAAAGTACGTCAAGGCGATTTTCAAAAAACAACAACAACAACAAAAAAACAAACAAACAAAATCCAAATTAGACCACTTTATTAGTCTGCTTCATTTTTAGGTTTTTTGTTTTTTGTTTTTTGTTTTTTTTTGTCTTTTTTTGAGTTAAAGCTCAACTTCTTACCATGTTTCTAAGATACTGCATGATTATTCTCTTGTCTGCTTATTCAACAGATATTTATTGAGGGCCTGTGTTGTGTCAGGTACTGTTCTGGAACAAATGCTTCCTGTTTGTATGGGGACAAAATAGACAAAGGTCACCCTCATGAGCATCGCTTTTTCATATCATGTTGATAGCACTTAATATTTCACAGTTTGTCTTGTCTAACAGGATTGTCTTAGGAGCTCTGGGTCCATATCTGTCACCCAGGCTCTTGATGCAGCCCCTGTATCTGGAAGCTTCTCAAGAAATAGGAGCTACTTTATGATTATTTGACACTTGGGCAGGAGTTGGAAAACAAAGTTGATTAAAAAACACAATTTTTATTGGATTCTAAAGGAATTAATAAAATCTTCCCTTTGGGGATTAATAAAACAGGATTTTTTAATATTAGCTTTATTTTTTTCTACTTTATAAAAGTATTTTAATCAACGTTCTAGGCTTTAAAGGATGGACTCAAGCTATGTTTTCTACTTGGGGTGGGGATTTCATCAGCTCATTTGTAGATGGGTCATGTTTTTCCTATTGTCTGCCCTGTCTGAAAAATGTTGTCATTGTTGTTTCTCTAATAAAAATCCATGAAAACTGTGAAGTTCAAGCAAAAAATAAGTAACTTTCTTGAGCACTTTATCCTCTAAGAGTTAATTTTTTGTTTCAATGGTAGACTGTTGGCTTTTATTTTGAGAGGTTCAGTGCATTGTCTGAAGTCCTTAGTGAATTAGCTGTAATAAGATGGACTGTGTGGGAGCCAGAGTGCCTGGGTTCAGATTCCAGATCTTCCATTTATTAGCTGTATTTGACCTTGAGGATATCTCAAGGATATCTACTTAACCTTGTGCTTCACTTTCCCGTTTATAAAATGGGGATAATAATAGTTCCTACTTCCTGGCATTGTTTTAAGAGTTAAATAAGCAAATCCACTTAGAATCATGCCTGGCATATTTGTGCTCCATAAATGCTGGCTTTTACTATCTAGGTCTAGTCTTATCTCAAGTTACCATTTTTTCTATCAGTAAATACCACTGGTAGCATCAGTACCATTAATTAAGTGCTCTCTATAACTCAGTCTCTAATCCTACCAAGACACTTACTTGTAAGTCAAACATCTCAAGTTACTTGTGCTGCTCTATTATCTTGGTTATACTCAGTTCTGAGGCAGGCCTGTGTAAAACTGAAGGTTCCTAAGGTCATGTGTCCAAGATCGAGGAGCAGGTAAGTGGCAGGTCTGGAAGTCGCACCTAAGCTTTGCCTGTCTCCAAAGCTCTTGTTCTTGAAAGCAGTTAAAATGTTTTTTAAACTTCAAAATGTAACATACTTTATACATGGAAAGTGTTTTAGACTGCGCCCCACCCCGCCCCATTCATACGTTGAAGCCCTAACCTCCAGTGAGGCTGTATTTGGAGACAGGGCCTCTAAAGAGGTGATTAAGTTAAAATGAGGCTGTTAGGGTATGCCCTGAACCACTCCGTCAGGTGTTATAGGAAGAGGATGAGACAGTAGGGTGCTCATTCATACACAGGGAAGAGGCTGCGTGAGAACACAGTGAGGAGGAGGTTGTCTGCAAGCCAAGGAGAGAGGCCTCAGGAGACACAAGAGCAGCCAACACCTTGACCTTGAAATTTCGGCCTTCAGATTTGTAGAAAAAGGAGTTTCTGTTGTTTAAGCCACCCAGTTTTTGGCATTTTGCTATGGCAGGCCTAGTCTATTAATACAGAAAGGGACATTGTTAGTGAAAAACACAGAATGAGATATCAGGCAACCCGTATCTTATCAGGGTGTTTCCATGCTGGGCTCATAGCAGGAGCTTAGTAAATGCAGGGGCCAGTGTATAGAAAATTGCCTTCCTTTTCAAGATTGAGGAGGGTGCACCCCCTCCCCTCATGTAGGCCCCATGGTGTCCCAGCTCCCTGTTCTCTTGGCACACTGCATAGCAGTGGCCCACCTTCCCCATTGGACTGGGTGCTCCATGAAGACTGGAACCACATGTGTCTGTTTGTCGAGCACAGGCATAGCACATTATTGCTTCCTCCTAATTCCATGTAGGTTGCATGTCTGAAAAGCAGGTGCAACTTTCGACTCTACAGACCTCTTCTCTAAGGAGCCGCCCTTAGTTGAGCAAGACGCACAGGTGCAGGGAGTGGGTATACTGGAGCAGCCCTGCTGGGCCCCCGCCAGAGCGCCTGGAGTCACTGAGTCTGGGACACACAGTTTATGTGACCATTAGGGACCATTATCGGGATGTACCGAAGACGCGGGGCGGGCTGTCAGTGTTGTGCTGCTTTCTTTATTATCTCGGTGAGATCTCAGGTCTGAGGCAGGCCTGGGAGCCCCTGGCACTAGGACTGGAGCCTGAGAGGGGGCCATGACCCTCCCCAGTCTGGCTTCCCAGCTGGGGCGTGCCTTTCTGAGGAAGAGCTTACAGCTTCGTACAGCGGGGACACTGAGCCAGGGTGCAGCCCCCACTCCATTTCGAAACTTGAGTCAGGGTGAGAGATGGGACTAATTGGTTACAAGAAAAAAATTAAAGAGAAAAAGTTCAAAACATTTTTCCTTTAAAAATCTAGAGTGGGTCTATGGCCATGCCACCCTGAACAAGCCCGCTATCTGATCTTGGAAGTTAAGCAGGGTCAGGCCTGGTTAGTACTTGGATGGGAGACCACCTAGGAAGACCAGGTGCTGTAGGTGTAAAATATTAAAAATAAGGGATTGTAAGTTGACGTCCTTGCAATCTGTGAGGTCAGCCAAGGTTTCTTTCTCCCAAATAATTCCCTTTTGGAGGCCCAAATGTCTTCTCTTTGAGCTGTTTTGCTCTCAGAAATTTATCATGAGCAATAAGCATCCTGACAGGTGAGTTCCACCATAGATGTAAAATAAATAACTGTTGATTGAATGACTAGATTAATATATAAATGAATTTATACTCTTTGAGCCTCATTATCATCTACAGACTGGGCATAATACATGCTGTATCCTAGGGTTTTTATAAAGATGAATTGAGATCATGTATACAAAGCCCAGCCTGGCGTGGTACTTGGCATATGGCACTATGTTAGTTCCTGTCTGCCTTGATGGATGAGGATTTCATTGGGCTGAGAAGAGGGGAAAGAGCCATCGTAGTAGAGAAAACAGCATTGTGCAAAGGCACAGCGGTGCATGTTGTTTGTGGAGGCTGTTTAGGGAGAGTAGGTACCACACTGTGAGGGTCTGGTGCATTAGGTGCACAAGAAATAGTAATGTGTCATAACGGTGCCTTAAAGTCACGAAGAAGTGATGAGATTATAAAAATTTAGCGAATTGAAGATATATCCTCATTAATATGAACTCATGTGATGATGACCTATGATGGCGGAGAAGGCCCATAGAGGATTGGAGTTTGCATGGAGGCTTCTAAAGTTCACGTTGCCAAAGAGCAGGGGGAAGTCATTGCAAGTGGGAGTTACAGCATGGACAAGTGGATGGAGCTTGGGAGACAAGGGGAGATGCCACTTTGGCTGCAGTGGAGTTCATGTTGGAGTTGAAGATGCAATTAGGCAGCGTGGAGCCAGATCATTGGGGATCTCAGATGCCAGGTTAAAAGGCTCAGACTTCACCCAGTTTGCACTACAGGGAGGAGAGAAAGCTGCAGAGAGCTTAAGTGTTGTGAATATCAGGCAGGGGACTGGATCAGATGACCTCTGGAAGTTTCTTCCAACCACAGGGCTCTGTGGTAGTCATAATACAGACAGAAGAAAACAAGAACCAGGGACCTTGGCCTGGATTTCTCTCATAAATCTTGACCGCCAGGCATCATCTCTGTGCACAGATTAATCTTCTCTGGCTTCCTGCAGGAACAGGAGGCCCTAGTGACCTCATCTTATTCCCTTGGCTGGTAGTGAGAAATGGAGTTCTCAGCCTGGCAGAGACCTGAGTGTGGGCAAAGGGTAGCCAGCCTGAGGCATGCACTCCCAGGGGAAAGCAAAGCAGGTAGGTAGGTGATCTTGTTCTGGAAGGTCTCTCCATCAGGACTGTCCCTAGGGTCCAAACCAGATTAGAAAATATGCCTTGTCTTTTTTGCATGAATATCTTTAACCTAAGATTGCCAAGTGTTGGAGGAGATTACAGACTCTTCATTAGATAATTATCCAATGCAAATAGTGACTTGAAGTAAGTGTAATTTTTATATGATCCTTTTTCTTGTTTATTTCTTTCTCGCCGTTGCTGGCTCAGTAAGGCCCTGTGGTTGAATAGGAAGAGCAGAAGTTTTACACAGAAATCCTGTGCTCTGGCCTCAGCTGTGGGCTGTCTGTGCCTCAGTTTCTTCATATGTAAAATGGGAATAAGAATAGTGCCCACCTTAGATGATTGTAGTGAGTGTTACAGCTCTTAGAATCCTACCAGACACACAGTAAGTGTGGAAGAGATGTTAATTCTTGTTGATTTCATTGTTTATTAGAAAATGAGGATAAAAATAACCTGTCACCCACGGTGGTTGTGAGTCACATTTTAAAAAAATTCATTGATTTGTTCAATAAATATGTGCTGGGCACCCATTCGGTGCCAGAT
>NW_011888842.1:5554131-5555648 GCF_000151845.1 Pteropus vampyrus | reverse complement strand
TTATTTCTTTCTCGCCGTTGCTGGCTCAGTAAGGCCCTGTGGTTGAATAGGAAGAGCAGAAGTTTTACACAGAAATCCTGTGCTCTGGCCTCAGCTGTGGGCTGTCTGTGCCTCAGTTTCTTCATATGTAAAATGGGAATAAGAATAGTGCCCACCTTAGATGATTGTAGTGAGTGTTACAGCTCTTAGAATCCTACCAGACACACAGTAAGTGTGGAAGAGATGTTAATTCTTGTTGATTTCATTGTTTATTAGAAAATGAGGATAAAAATAACCTGTCACCCACGGTGGTTGTGAGTCACATTTTAAAAAAATTCATTGATTTGTTCAATAAATATGTGCTGGGCACCCATTCGGTGCCAGATGGATGTGTCGAAAACAAAGGGAAACAGTTCCTCCTTCTCTGGAGCTAACAGACTGGCGGTGGACGTAGACATTACACGTGCAGATGCACCAGCACAAATGCAGGGGTTTGCGACAATGTCGCGAAGGACGGGGGGCAGTGCTGTGGCAAGAATAATAAGGGGACAGCCTGCTGGTAAGATGGCCACAAAGCCTTCTCTGAGGAGGCGGCCTTTGAGCCCACATTTGAGGGATGGGTGGGAGTAAGTGTTCCAGGTGCTCCTGGAAATCAAACGCGAAGACCTTTCAGGAGAACAGCGTGTGGCAGTTTGAGGGTGGGAATGAGGTGGCGGGGTTAGCGGGGGTCAGATGGGACAGAGGCCGAGTGTTCCGAGGAGACCGCAAAAGCAGTGGAGGTACATGCTCTTGTCACGTGTAAAGTCCACCACCTAGAACTATGTTTTCCACAGACAATAATTGTTGGAAGTAATGGAATGGAGGCCAGGGGAGCAGTGACTTTTACCCCCATTGCCTTTTCAGGTTATATTTAGAATGAAACAATTGCCTAACAACTACAGATACTATGCCACAAAGTGTGTGTGTGTGTGTGTGTGTGTGTGTGTGTGTGTGTGTAATTCTAATTCCCAAGTGGGGGTTTGGAGACCTGCCATTGAATCCCATCTTTTGAATGTGCATTAGCTACGTGGAACCCCAGTTTCCTCCTCTGTAATAATGGGGCTGTTTCTTCCTCTTTGCTTAATGGGGTTGTTCTCTCTAAAGATCATTCTGGGGAAAGCTCCGGTAAACGCTGGTTCCCTTCTCCTCGTCTTTGTGTCTTAAGCTTCACTGTCTGGTGCGTCTGATGACAGTCTGCATCTGAGAGAAGGCATTAAACATTCATAGCCAGATTTTCCATCAGTACATGTCCTGCCCACCATACAATCTGGGAGAACCCGCTGGAGTCTGACCACTCTAGAAATGGCCCCTTTCCTAGAAGTTGCTGCTCTGACCTCCCCCACCCAGCCTTAAAATCCATCAAATTCATACACTGTTGCTGTGGAAGTCAGTTCCTCTTTTAACATTGATCAAAAGAGCAAAAGGGAAAATGAGAAGGGACCCATCAGAACAACTCAGGAAAAATATGTGTTCTTTAAAGGAAGACGGCATACAAATGG
>NW_011888842.1:5551046-5552966 GCF_000151845.1 Pteropus vampyrus | reverse complement strand
CTCGGTCTTTTCTCCCTTTAGGAGTTCTTTACCAATTAGCCGATCGGAGGTTAGGGGCACTTGGAAAATGAAGATGAATTTAACTCAACACATATTAATTGGGCCAGCAGTGAGCTTAACGACTCACCCAGTTGTGCAGAATAACGGCCCCGGAAGAGACTCTCATCCCAGAAACCTGTAATTTGCAGATGTGATTAAATTAAGGACTTTTCTCTGCCTGTGGAGAGATGCTAGGTGAAGTGGAAAGAACCATCCGATGGGGTCGTAGTTAGGTGCCCTCTGGTCTGGCCCCTGCTCAGCCACTTTTCCGATTTATTAGACAGGAGGCAAGAAACAGAAACTGCGTCTGGCTAACTCAGGGAGAGAGAGGTTTATTGTCTGGGTGAGTGAAGTGCAGTGAGACCAATGGATACCCCGCCACTAGTGGATCAAAGAGTAGAAAAAACTGGAACTCACAGAGGCCAAAACTGGATGGTGACCCAGAATCCAAAAAAGTTCCAGGTCCTTGGGCAACGGGCCCCACAGGTTTGACTGAGCTGCAGACTCAGGTGTCAGACTGCTTGGATTAGAAACTGGGCTCCTGGCTGCGTGAGTCTCTCTGAATCCTTAATTTCATCTTCTGCAAGATCAGAATAACAACATTGTCTGCTCCAGAATATTGTTGGGTAAGGTAATGCGTGTACAACTCTCAGCATAGTGCGTGGTACAGAGCAAGAATTCTTAGGATTGTTGTTTTCTTTATTTTTAAAAGTACAATTAAGGTGACCTACTTCTTCTTATCCCTGTTGTGATATTGTGATTTATAATGTGAAATGCAGGAAGTCCTCATGTCATCGGTAGGTTCTGCAATTTTAAGCCAAATGATGTAAGATGAAACCAGTTTTATCACAGGCTAAGTGATATAAACAAGAGTTAAGTTCCTGGGCATCCCATCAACGTTATGACAAAAGGATGTTTCAGTGAAATGACAGACATTGTTGGAGGACCTATTTTTGGTCTTTCTCCTTGTTTCTGACACAGAGCTCCTAAAACCCTTGGAATTTCCTAAGTGCTGAGAGCAATAAATGTGTCTTTTGTTATGTTAATGAAGTGACTTTTGAAAGCACCTAAGGTCGGGGTTGGTTGCCAGGAAACCCAACCATTTGATAGACAGAAGGGTGGAACTTTTAGTCCACCCCCTGACCTCCCAGGCAGGAGGAGGGCCTGGAGATTCACCCCGCCCCCACCGGGTCCAATGATTTGATCATTTTTGCCTATGTAATAAGGCCTCCATAAAAGTTCAAAAGGACAGGGTTCAAAGAGCTTCCCGTAGGTGAACACCAGGCGAGGCGGGGAAAGTCACACGCCTGGAGAGGCCATGGAAGCTTCATGCCCTTTCTCCATACCTGTCCTATTGCATCTTGTCCATCTGGCCGTTCCTGAGTTGTATACTTTTATAATAAACCAGTGATCTAGTGAATAAAATGTTTCTTGGAGTTCCACGAGCCACTCTAGCAAATTAAACCCAAGGAGGGCGTCTTGGGAACTTTTCATTTATAGCCGGTGGGTCAGAAGTGCAGGTCGCGACCTGGACTCGTGATTGGCTCCCTGAGTTGGAGGAGGGCTTTGGAACCTCCAGCCTTCGGCCAGTTCATCAGAAACATAGGTGACAAACTTGGGCTTGCTACTGGCCTCTGAAGGGTTGGGAGAGGGGCCATCTTGTAGGACTGAGCCCTCCACTTGTGAAATCTGATGCTGTCTCCTGGGTAAGTAAGATCAGAATTGTTGGACGCACAGCTGGTATCTGGAGCTTTGCTTGTTATCGGAATACAGATCAACCTCCCCACCGCCCCCGCCACTGGAACTGGGTCCAAGGAACCCAAAATACCTGTTTTTCCATTTTTGCTGTCTTTTCTCTATAGAGGTGGTTTTCAAGTGTGC
>NW_011888842.1:5540140-5550996 GCF_000151845.1 Pteropus vampyrus | reverse complement strand
CTCAGCATAGTGCGTGGTACAGAGCAAGAATTCTTAGGATTGTTGTTTTCTTTATTTTTAAAAGTACAATTAAGGTGACCTACTTCTTCTTATCCCTGTTGTGATATTGTGATTTATAATGTGAAATGCAGGAAGTCCTCATGTCATCGGTAGGTTCTGCAATTTTAAGCCAAATGATGTAAGATGAAACCAGTTTTATCACAGGCTAAGTGATATAAACAAGAGTTAAGTTCCTGGGCATCCCATCAACGTTATGACAAAAGGATGTTTCAGTGAAATGACAGACATTGTTGGAGGACCTATTTTTGGTCTTTCTCCTTGTTTCTGACACAGAGCTCCTAAAACCCTTGGAATTTCCTAAGTGCTGAGAGCAATAAATGTGTCTTTTGTTATGTTAATGAAGTGACTTTTGAAAGCACCTAAGGTCGGGGTTGGTTGCCAGGAAACCCAACCATTTGATAGACAGAAGGGTGGAACTTTTAGTCCACCCCCTGACCTCCCAGGCAGGAGGAGGGCCTGGAGATTCACCCCGCCCCCACCGGGTCCAATGATTTAATCATTTTTGCCTATGTAATAAGGCCTCCATAAAAGTTCAAAAGGACAGGGTTCAGAGAGCTTCCCGTAGGTGAACACCAGGCGAGGCGGGGAAAGTCACACCCCTGGAGAGGCCATGGAAGCTTCATGCCCTTTCTCCATACCTGTCCTATTGCATCTTGTCCATCTGGCCGTTCCTGAGTTGTATACTTTTATAATAAACCAGTGATCTAGTGAATAAAATGTTTCTTGGAGTTCTACGAGCCACTCTAGCAAATTAAACTCAAGGAGGGAGTCTTGGGAACTTTTCATTTATAGCCGGTGGGTCAGAAGTGCAGGTCGCGACCTGGACTTGTGATTGGCTCCCTGAGTTGGAGGAGGGCTTTGGAACCTCCAGCCTTCGGCCATTTCATCAGAAACATAGGTGACAAACTTGGGCTTGCTACTGGCCTCTGAAGGGTTGGGAGAGGGGCCATCTTGTAGGACTGAGCCCTCCACTTGTGAAATCTGATGCCGTCTCCTGGGTAAGTAATATCAGAATTGTTGGACACACAGCTGGTATCTGGAGCTTTGTTGTTATCGGAATACAGATCAACCTCCTCCCCGCCCCCGCCACTGGAACTGGGTCCAAGGAACCCAAAATACCTGTTTTTCCATTTTTGCTGTCTTTTCTCTATAGAGGTGGTTTTCAAGTGTGGTCCCTGGACCAGCAGGGTCTGTATCACCTGGGAAAATGTTATCAGTGCAAGTCCTGATGTCATCTCTGACCTATTGGATCAGAAACTCTGGGGCTGGGCTCAGAGCAGGTGTTTTAATAAGCCTTCCGAATGTTTCCCATGCACACTCAAGTTTGAGAACAACTGACCTATAGTCTGACTGCTAATTACTCCAGTTCTGGTCCCTCAGAGCTTCTCCTTTCTGATGGAACATAGCGGCTTTTCTGATCTGACTTCTCTCCTCACCCCTGGCATCCATTCTACACAATAGCTTACTTTAAAAAAAAATCCTACAATGGCTTCCCCTTCCCCCTGGAATAAAACTCCAATTTTTGGTACATCCCAAAGACCCCACGTGATCTGGACATTGCCTTCTCTACAATTTCCTCTGTTTTCTTACCCAGCTCAGCCACTGCCTTCTCCCCACCCCCCCCAACACCTTCGTTCACCTTCCTGGCTGTTTTTCTCTTTCTCAAACAAACCAAGGACTTATGTGTACTTCTGCCTAGGATGAAATGGTCTCCCTCTAGATCCTTACACATCTGGGGTCTTTTTATTGTTCAGCTCAGCTTACATATTCCCTTCTCAGGGAGGCTTCCCCTAGCCTCCCTCCTTCAATCTAAAGAACTTCAATCTAAAGTGATCGTGTTTCACTGCTATCAAAAGTGTTATTACCGTCCCACGTTTTCTTGTTTATTTGTCTGTTTATAAGTTTGCTGTCTTCCTTATTTAAACACAAGGTTCTTGAGAACAGGGGCCTTGCTTTCCCTGTTCTTAGTCTATCTTGATGCTTAGAAACGTACCTGGCACAGAGTTCGTACTTAGTAAATACTTGTTTGTTGGAAGGATGACTAGATGAATGGATGGATGAATAAATTAAATATGGCAGAGTGTTCTAGCACGATAATGATGGAAAGCTGTCATTTAAGTCCCTGCTAATCTAAGGATTTCACACTTTCACAGTTGTTTTTTGGCTCAGTGGTTTGCAAGAGGTGGTACTATTTTCCCTCTCTTCAGGGGAACTTGAAAATGTGGGACATTTTGCAGATACAGTGACTGGGGGCACTAAAGGCATCAGGCATCAGTGGGTGGGGCTGGGCAGGCCAAACTTCCTGCGCCATGCAGAACAGTCTTATTCAGTAACGCATGGTGCCATGCGCCCCTCCCTGCAAATCCCAATAGCGATACATCTGAGAAACAGATGGAGCCTAATCATCTTATTTTATCGTAGTTGAAGGGTGTGTAGGGGTCATGAAGCTCCTAGGCCCTCGTATTCCAACCAGAGCCTATATTTACATTTCCTTCATTGAAGAAAACTTCAAATCGGCTCAGAAAGAGTTAACCCTGCCTGAGACAACAGCTATTTTGCTGGTAAGCCTTTAGTTCAGTGACTAATAGGCAAAAAGGACATGGAGTTCTCCTGGTTGGTGGAGGATGCAGCGTGAGGATGTCTCTGAGGCCCATTCCTGTGACTGCCGAGCTGAGTATGAGCAATAGGATATTTTGAGGAGATAAAAATGCCTGACCAGCTAATGACTCTCAGATACCGGTACCAAGATGGGGGAGGTGGGGGGCAGAAAGGGGGTTGGGGGGAATGCGACTCACTCAGAGACAGACAGGCCTGGTGAGGAGGTTATGCCTGGCATATACATGTGTGTGTCTGTGCGCACACACATACACATCAGGCGCACACACAGTCCAGATGCTCAGAGATGTAGCATGAACACTCACCACACGCAGATGTAGAATACAGCCTACAAAGAGACACTGATCACACCCAGACATACCATATTTTAACCTATTGGACATGGACTACACACAGGCATGTGTGCGTGTGCGTGCACACGCACACGCACACACAGAGTATACACTTAGTAGATCATATCCTCCCTAGACAGACCTCATGTTCACGTAACACATAGCCTTCAAAACTGAGACACACTCATACGGCACAGGCATATAGAACACACCTAACACCACCAGCCCATGCAATAGATAGGCACACATGTAACATATAATACGTGCACACAACTCTCTCCTATAGACAATGCCCATTCACACACCATCTGCACAAGTAACCATAATGCGCAAGTGCAGACATAGACACACGATACTCAGATGTATGCATATAAATTCAGGTCCAGCTAACACAGATACAAACACAGGTACAACATACACATATGCATACACTCCAGTAAAACACACGCGCCATAGAAGTCCACATCTAAGGCACAACATGCACATATACATACTTACGTCTTAGAGATACACCCTAAGAGACAAACATCACACAAGGCTTATTCTGTACATATGTGTGTGTTTTTCCTTTGCTAACATTTACTTCTTAAAATTAACTCTCAGACCTCTGCTTCAACAACAACCACCAATCAACACAACATACAGACATTACTCTGAAACTGTCAGATTAAAAAATAATCATGTACAGAAAACCAATGTGTCATTTGTCCCTCTCTCACCTCTGTGGATATTAATGTTTGTGATAATCATCTTTACAAAAAGCAGAAAATCAGCCTTTAGCACAGCCGAGATGGGGCTTGCTTATCTGATCTTCTCTGGGTGCAGGAGGAGGAGAGGAGGGGGAAGAGGAGAGGCTGAGGACCCTTAAGAGGCCAGGGAGACCGTGCTGGCTTTGGTAGCGTGAGACCTGGGTTATGGCTCCACAATCTAGTACTACCCGCCTGTCCCCTCAGTCACATTGTTTTCTGTGTCTGAACTTCAGTTTTTTCATCTTTAAAATGGGTATGAACCTACTTCAAAGGGTTAAGTCAGACAGACGACCGGATATAATCTAAAAGTGAATTGTGGACTTGACCTTTTCATATTCCTGAGAAAATGAACAAGCCTGTGACACCCCAACAAATGCATCAGTTTTCAGTTTGAAACCCCTCACTCGCTTTTTCTTCCACAGGAACTTCTGCATGGCATAAATAACTAGTCTTGCTGGGCCTGTCCACAAAGTAGGGCTGTAGCTTATTATCGTTATTGAGTCTATTAAATGACAGGTACTGTGCCGAGTGATTTACTTGTATTATCTAATCCTCAAAGAACCTTTGTAGTGGGTTCTGTTATTATCCCTTTTTACAAAAGAGGAAATAGAGGTGCAGTTTGGTCTGTGTAAACTTCAGTATATTTAGCTTTTCTGTATCCCAGTTTATTTCTATGTAAATTGGGGTTTCATCCCAGCACACAGATTTTATGTGTTCGCTGTGTGGTAGAAATGAATTGACACTTGTGAAGTGTTTAGGATCTGGCACATAATGTTTGCCGTCATCGTCGTTAATACAGGTCTGCAGCTCCTTGTGCTGTGTCCGTCGACTCTGCTCTTTGCTCTTGGTTTTTATTTCTGCTCCGAGTTTGGGTCACTCCTCAGGGGGAGCCTCTCTCCAGCCATCTTTGTCTTCTTGATCACCATCCCTGACATCTCATCTCCTGAAAACAACGCAAGGTTGCTCTAGCCCACTTTGACTTTCTCTGTTTCAAGATTCAGTGCAAACTGTTCTCCATGGAATGGCCTTGGCTCCTCGTGGTGGAGAGTGATTCAGTGGACCCACGTCCAGACATTAGAGGTACGCAGTTCCCTTCCCCTGGTGGTAGGCAGGTGACATGGTTACTTTTAGTGACCAGGTTCATGGAGACCTTTCAGTGACTTGAACATATGCTGCTGTTTCCGATTTAATCAGGCTTCCCGAAGCCTTTCCCACCTCGCTCCAATCAGAGAGCTTCAGTCTCCATTCTCCTTGCTTTTTTCTAAATTACCAGCTTCTCTTCCCTTTCACTTACACACTCCTCCCACCAACTTTGAGGTATCATACTATATTTTGTCATAACAAGCCTTGTGTTTAAATTACTGTGTAATCCAAAGGCTTAGAAACTTTGATTTCTTTCTTCGATAATGTTGGGTCTTATCTAAGTTTACCTTTGGTGGAAAAATTCACTGTTCCCTTGGTCATCCGCTGTGTCCTCCTGGCGTTCAGAGAAATAATGTGGTTTGGCAAGAAAATCTGGGCGGCACCCTCAGGTCACGTGTGTTTGTGGTTGTATATGTACAAGTGTATGTGCGTGTGTGCATTATACAGGTCGAAAACAGTCCAGTATTGGCAACTCAGTGTGGTTTAACTTCTTAGGTTTTGCCCTAAAACAGATACAACTTTCCCCCACCCTGGGAGTTTACTCAAGAGTTTGAGAATGTGAGGTTTCCAACATCATCAATAGATGGTCTGTTTTTGAAATTAATTCTTATCTTTCTCATTTTATTGACATTGCTTTCCCAGCTCATTTCTTAGTCATAGACCCTTTCAGGATGAACTGTGATTTCTTAGAAATCCTGTCCACATGCATATAACCGTCATCTCAAGGTTTAACCACCCTAAGACCACCTAAGATCAATAAAGAATATTAGAAAATCTAAACAAACTGATATTAAAGATTACTAAAAGTAGACATCACTATCCTTCTCTGAGTTTCACATTCCTGATCTGAGAAATGGGGACAGTATTTAGCTTGAATAATTATTGTGAGGATCGAAAGAAGCTGAGTAAAGATGTATGTGTCAGTTCGTGTTTCTGAGGCTGGAACTGCAGCAGGACTGAGCAGGACAGGATAGGAAGTTTGGGATTGTGTTCTGTGGATGATGGAGAATGATATTTATTTACACATGAATTTTTTCATTCCGCTTCTATTCCCTGGAAAGGTGATGCTGAGTTAGATAAGATCGCTGTACTTTTGGAGCTTAGAGCGTTTAGTGTGAAACAGGCAATACTCATATAATCACAGAAATAAATATATAAACTGATAGAATTTGAGAGAGGAGGGGCTGATGTAGAGTGGGCGTTGGGTTTAGGGAAGATTTTCTTGAAGAAGCGACAGTGGAGCTGAGACGTGAAGGTGGGTAGCGGAAGAGGCGGAGGGTCACACCAGAAAGAGCAAGCGACATTTATAAGAGTCTCTGTGAGGTAAGAGGGAACATGGCCTATTCATATAAAGGGCCAGGATGGTCAGAGCCTGTGATGGAGATACAGAGCTCTATGAGATAAGGCTGGAGAGGTAGGTTGGGCTGGATTGAGCAGGACCTCGTAAGACAATTTAGGATTTTGGTCTTCTCCCCACGAGCAATGCGGTACATTTAGAGGGTTGTAAACAAGCTTATATTTGCTTTATAACAACCCCTTTTGCTGCTGAGAATGGATTGGAGCTGGGTGAGCAGGGAAGATGAAGAAGACCAGTTAGGAGGTGGCCGCAGCAGTCCAGGTGAGGGATGGATGGTTGTCCCACCTAGAACATAATGATAGGGCTAGACGGCAGTAGGCGGGTCCAGCATATGTAGGAGATCAAATTGGCAGTATCAGAATAGACACTGGGGCGGCGGTGAGGGAGAGAAAGGTAGTGAGGATGACTCCGAAGTTTCCTCCTTGCCGGAAGAATAGCAGCAGTGTTCACTGACACTTTAAAGATGGAGTTAGAGAATGGTGTTTCCAGCCTTGTCGAGATAGACTTCTCTCCAGGTGGCCGTCTTCTGGGCATGTGTTGTGTCTCTCCCCTTATCTATCATCGCCCTTCCTTCTAGTGTCCTCTGTGGTTCTGGGCTCACAGCAGGGCCTCTGACAATGACATGGAAGTGTAAAGTGCGGGTTACCTCAGAAACCAACCTCATTTTACAGAGAGACAAAGAGGTCTGTGACTGAAGGCCCCAGCACGAAGGCCACAACCTTCCAGCTCAGGCCCGAGGCCGCCACCTTGCCTCTGCCGCTGTCGCTGTGTGCCCCTTGACTAGATAACAGAATCCAGCCCACCTCACCCTCTTTCTCAGAACCCCTCAGTACTCACTGTGTACCAATTAAAGGCCTTATTCTATGAGCGAGCCCTCAGTCCTAGCGTTCAAGTTGGTTGTGAGGATAAACTGAGTTCATACAGATAAAACACTTAGAAAGCGCCAAGTAGAGACAAAGCATATGTCAGAGTTTCACATTCCTTATCTGAGAAATGAGGACAGTATTTAGCTTGAATAGTTATTGTGAGGATCGAAAGAAGCTGGGTAAAGATGTTATTTGTCAGAGTTCATATTATAATCCTATATGGTCCTGTAACAGAGATCCCAAGTATCCATTTACCTCTTTTTCCTTTTAATCATTTCTTTCCACCATCCTTCCTGCCAAGTTCAGTTGAGCTCGTTGCTGCTCAGCTAGACACGATATTTGCCACTTAACCTTGTAGCTAGACGTGGCCATGTGACGAGGTTCAGGCCAGTGGAGCGCGAGTGGGAGGTGGTAATGTCAGCGCCATTCCCATTTCTAGTAAATTCCAGACTGTTTCCTAAAGAGGCACACATGCCTTCCCTGGGCTTTGTATCTCCATGTCCTTCTGGCTCAGAAATGGCAGCACCTGGGGCAGCCGCCTTGTACCAGGGCCGGAAGCCCCGTCTGGAGGACAGCAGGGCAGACCCAGCAGCCTGGGTCACCGAGAACCCAGTGCATCAGAGCTGCTGCCCCTACCATGCCCCGCTGAGACCCTGAGACACTCGCCATGGGAGGGAGAAGCAAACTGCTGTCTTATTTAAGCCCCTGCATTTTGGTTGCCTCTTCGTAATAACAGGTTAATCCAAACCCAGCCAGTCCAGGCCAGCCTGTCTTTTCTACCTGTCGCATGACTGCCTTCCACTTACCCTGTCCTCCAGCTACACTGCTGTTATTGCTGTTTCTCTGACATCAGCTTTTTCCCCTCCAGGCCTTTGCTCAGGCTGTTTCTACAGCCAGAGTGTCCCTTATCACACATACAAATGTCTAGAAAGTGTTGCTTAGTATAAAAAGCATACAGAAACTTAAATCACACAGGATTGGATTTGAATCCTGGCTCTGGCACCTTCCAGTTTGTGACTTTGAGCAAGTCCTTTCAGTTTGCCGAATCTGAGTTTCCTCATCAGCAAAATGGGTCTGTGATACCTGTCTCTTCCATGGGAACGTTTATGGCGATTGATGTGAAGTGTGAGCACAATGCCTGGTTCTTGGACAGAGCTGGAGATTGCTATTACCGTCGTCACCTAGCTGACAAGTCCCAGCGTGGACGTCACTCACTCTGGAGTGTTCCAAATTTCTTCTTGATACAAGTCCCGGGGTTCTCGTTATGTATATACAGCTTCCCCGGCTCATTTATCGGCCTGTTATCTCACAGATCGGACATGAGCTATGGCTGATGAACTTGTTGTATTGAACAAGACCACCAAGTGATTCTTATCAGGGAATTTGGGGGAAACACTGACCTCGTTTGCTCTACTGGCAGTGGCTGCCTCTCTCTCCTTTGATCTAGCCGAGAACTCCTTATATTCTTCTGCTTCATCCATTTCTACTTGGCATTATTATTTTTTGTAACATACATGTCTTTATCTCCACTAATAAAAGCTAACACTTTTGGAGCCTTCATTAGGTGCCAGACATGATGCGAAGTGCTTTACATACATTATCTTACCTAATCCCTGATCCACCCTTTCATCAGCCGCTGGTGAAGAAATTAATAGCGGCTACTCTCTACAGTGCCTTTCACATGTGCCAGGCATGAGGCAAGGGCCCCTCTCGTGAATTGTCTCATCTGTTCCTCACAGCAGCCAGCCCCTGGCACAGAAATTAGGATCCCTTTTACTGGAGAGGGAGCTAGGTTCAGAGAGGCAGAGCAACTTGTCCAAGGATGTTCAGCCTGAGGGAGAAGAGAAAGAAGAGGATAAATACCCCAAGTTCTACAGGGAGAACCATAACTTCTGCAAGCTGACACCACTCGTAATAACTTCATAGACCGTCCCTGCCCGGAGGCGGCAGCCAAGCAGACAATTTACTGCCTTTCTTCTTGCATCGCTGGAGGTGCAGACAGCTGCGGCACCCATCTAAGCATCTGGGGGGAGGAGTGGGGGAAGGGAAGGCAGTTTCTAGGTATTCTCTGTTGATCAGTGTTGGATTCAGAAAGAAACATTAGGACGGTCTCTCTTGCAGGGCGTGAGGTCAGGATTGACCCCCATTAGAACTTAGGGGTTCTTCTAGGGACCTGGATATATCTGGAAATTCTTCATGCGATTATAATGGTGTTTAGGTAAAGCATTTATTAATCAAATAAAGTATTTACTGGCCATATAAAGAGATGAATTGGGTACAGATTCTATTCTTAACCATCATCCCTCCCTTTTCAGTTAAAGAAAGTGAGTAAAGAAAAACAGCCCCCTGGTCCCCCACCCCCAATCTTTCCATGCCACAAGGACTAATGAAGGGCAGCTTTATGCTCTGAACCCTATTTTACACAATAAGACCTTGACTCTTCCTTCCACACTCCATCTCCTCTGCATTGTGTCCCCAGTTGAGGTTGGTGCCTTTGCCAGCCCCTGAGCCCAGGAAACCAGCTCTCCTTTTGAGGGAGGCAGAATTGCTGTAGGATTATTCCATACTGGGAGGAAATGCAATCTAAATACGCCAATGCATACAGAATGTGGAATTTAGGGGCCTTGTCAGTCCTGTACGAGCGAAGAGAATAATTGATCAGTGGCCACCTTCTCTATAAAAACACTTCACATCCTAAAAGATGTCATCATTTACATGTGAACCAGCGCTTTGGAGTCTCCGAGAGCTCGGTGCCCATTATCCCATTGAGCCGTCCAGCAGTAGTGAGATGGATTAGGAGGGAGCAGCTCGGAGAGGTTCATGCCTCGCTTGGCGTCCCGGGAGGCTGGGAACTCATTGCGCCTTTCGCTAGCCAAGCCGCTGCTCTAATCAAATCACCTTTCAGATTTCTGTTTGCTTGACTGAAAACCCACATTTCTCATAGGAATATTTTCCCCTGCCTTCAATCATCTCTGATGTGGGGTAGAAAGGCAGCTGTATTAAAGAATGATTCCATCAAACTCCGGAGCAGGAGCCTAGCAAGAGATGAAGTGTTTCTGGTCGAGAGCTCCTCGAGTTATGCCAAGTACAAGAGGCCTCTTGTACCGCAATCGAGGGGGAGAGATCCCATCCAGAAGAGACCCCCAAGGTCTCCACACGGTTCTGATAGTTAGAGTCACCAGGTAGAACCTGCAGTTCACGTTTAAATCAAACAGATGGTAAATATGTTTGGAAATAGATCTTTCCAGAATATTCTCTGAAACCAGATCCTAAGAGCCAAGCAGACAGCTGAGTCATCTCATCAACTTGGCCTGTGTAGACCGCCAATCTGAGCAGTGTAGGATTAGGATCCAGGTCATGTCTGATAGCCGAGTGGGCTGAGAAAAGTTGAAAGATGCAGGGCATGAAAGCTGACGAGGTTAGCTGTGTCAGACCTGGGACAATGAGGGGCCGAGGTCGTGCGTTCCTGTTTCGCTGCAGGCATTTCGCCTTTTGCTGTTATGTTTGCCTGAGAGATGGAGAGAGATGGCAGGGTGTGCCCCGTGATTGGCTCATGCGGGCACCATGGGGATGCAGGCAGTTACCACAGTGTGTCTCTTCCTCTTTTCTGTTTTTGTTTATCTGTCATGGTTCTGCTCCCCACCCCACCCCCAAACAGATGCAGCCCAACGTTCTCCTTGACCTGCTGCATTTTGTCAAACAGGAGCTTCCTTGGTGTCTCAGCACGCAGGGC
>NW_011888842.1:5508840-5539760 GCF_000151845.1 Pteropus vampyrus | reverse complement strand
GGCCGCAGAGCTGAGATTTAATCCAGGCAGTATGATTCTAGAGCCGTGGGTGTTGACTGCCACCCGTAGGTTTATTCTAACAATCAACTGAAGTGTCACCAGCAATAGTCGTGACTAGCGTCATTACAGGCACCGTACTTATCACTTTGTGTGCACGGACCTGTTTGGTCCGCCCACCGAATCTATGACGTAACTGTCTCCTAGTGTATAACAGATACTCGACATATAAAAATTCCTTCGATCTTGCCTTACACTTTCAGTTTATAGAGGGCGAAACTGAGGCCCAGAGTTGGCTAGTGATCTAATTTTCTAAAACCACACAGTAGGGCATCACAGCTGAGATCAGAAGCCAGGTCTTAACTTCATCTAGAGTGACGCTGCTCTGTCAGGACCAGCTGAGAGCTGGCCTCAGTGGAGACGGGTGGCAGAAGGGCCCAGGAGGCAGCCTGTCCTTGCAGCCTGCGCTGGCTCCCATCACCCCGCCCAGGCTGGCCTCATCGCTGCCCCTCACGCCCTCTTCTGGTCACCCTCGCTGCTTATAGCTCCCCAGGCGGACCCTGCACCCCCACAGCTCCGCCTCAGTTCGCTCTGTACTCTCATCCTGGAGCTCCGTTCCCGATTCGTTCACGTGGGGAACCCTAGTTCTTCCTTCTGGAATCGACATACCTGTAGAACCTTTTCTGACACGTGCTGCTCTTGCCTTCCCATCCCGGGTGGCATGAATACCTCCTCCCCACAGCCCTGTTGCACGAATATCAGAGCGAAATGTGGCGAAGCTGGGTTCCAGCCTGGCTCTGTCCCATTGGGCAAGTCATGGAGCTGCTCTGTGCCTCAGTTCTCTCATCCCTATAAATCCCTCCCTCCCGTGGTGGTTGTGAAGGAAGCACTGACGTGCCTGGAACAGAGTAAGTGCACAATAAGCATCTCACCGACCATCTCATTGACCAGCGAACATATCCAAGGGAGAGAATATATTTTTCCCCTTATTCCCCAGTGTTTAATTTTATGCCCACCTAGCACATGGTAGCCGGCTGTAAAGATGGCATATGAATTTGGTTTCTACCCAGAAGTGCTTGCGTCTCAGCTGCTAATGGGGAGGAGAGTGCAGTCCTGGGGCTGGTATAGAAAGTCTTCCCCAGGGGAAACCAAATAGATGCTAATCACTCATTCATTTATTCATTCACTTATTCAGTACATACGTACGGAGTGGAGTGTCTGTTACTCGGCTGGGGATGTGGTGGTGGTAAACAGGATGATAAGGTCTCAGTCCCCATCAACTTACGGTATGTTGAGAGAAAACAGATATAAATGTTCATATGTATCAGTAAGCCAAACCACCCTTCAAAATTAAAATGACTTAACATGACACCTATTTATTTAGCTCATATTCTCTGGGTTGGCTGGGCAGTGTTGGTTGAGGCTTGTTTGGCTGACCTCTCCTGGCTTTGTTTATGCGTCCGTGATAAACTGGCTAGGTGGCCGGCAGCTGGCTGATCCAGGATGACGTTACACGTGTCTGGCGATTTGTAGGATGTCGGCTGGGGAGTTGGGGAGACTGCTCCACATTCTCGCATCCTCCAGCAGGCTAGTTCGGTGATCACATGGTCCCAAAAGCTGCGAGAAAAAGCTATTCCCAGTGTGAAGATGCTGTTCAAGTCTCTGTTTGTGTTGTCATGTTCGCTATCATCCTATGAGCTAAAGTGTGTTGGCCACGCCCAGCATCCCTGTGGTAGGGGACACAAGCAGGGAAGAAATTATGCCCATTTTTGCAGTTGTAGTGATATCAGCAAGGATATTCCTTAGAATCTGTCACTTCTCTCTATTGTCACCACCCCCACTGGGGTCCAAGCTGTCATCTCCTCTTGTCTGGTTCCCTCTTTCCTCCCTGCTTTGATCAAGTCTGTTCTGTACTCAGTGGCCAGAGTAACTTTTACAAATCATAAACCTTACATGCCATTCTTTCTCTTAAAACCCTTCAGTAGCTCCCTCTTGGTCTAAGGTTAAAGACCAAGAGCCTGACCTTGGCTGCAAGACCCTGCATGACCTCCCCCCGCCTGTGTCACCAAGCCTGCCCCCCTTTTCCCGCCACTCTCTGGGGATCTGAGAACACTGGTGTTTCCTCTGGCCCCTGGGCTTTGCTCACGCTGCTCCTTCTTCCTGGAAGACTTTTCTCCCTTCCTCACCGGGCTGGCCACTGTTCATCATCCTTCAAGTCCCAGAGCTAATGTCACGTCTTTCTTCGTAAAGTCTCCCCTGACCCCTGACTAGGGCAGGTCCTAATTACACACTTTCCTAGTACCACATGCTTTTCCTCTGCAGCAGGGGCTTCAGGTTATAATGATAAACGTGGGTGGTTATTTGGTTACGTTTGTCTCTTTTACTAGACTTTAAGCTCCAGGGGAGACACAGTATCCGTTTTGTTCACCCTGGCACACAGTAGGTGCTCACTTAATGGCTGTTTAACCACTAACACTTAGGCACCTCGCAGATTGCCACTGCCATCTCCCTCTTGCCTGTCCTCTGTGCTGGTGTGGAATTTGTCAGCAAAAGAGCTGAGAATTTGTCCTGAATTTTAAATAACATTTGATTCCAAAATGGGGAGATTTAGCAGACAAAGCTCTTTCCTTCATCTTTTTTTCTTTTTCCTTTTTTTTTCTTTTTTTAAACTAAAGCCGAGATACTGCTCACCCTCTGGGGACATTTCCACCCCCCTCTCTCCCCACAAAATGGGCACTGTGAACTGTTCTCTTGGAAATCTCATGAAAAGGGCAGGGTATTGGAATTTGAGACAAAGGGAAGAAAAATGAGCTGGCTTGAAAAGTCTGCCGGCATCGTAATGAGCGAGATTATTCTGGGAAATGCAGGAGTCTGCTGTAAAAGCCCTGGTATGAGGTAGTTTATAACCAGCGTTGGGTCAGACACTCAGCCCACTCATGTACACCGAGACACGGCCACACAGCCAGCCTCCCTGTGCTGGCTGTGGTCAGATGTCTTAGAGCCTTAGCATGGCCGGGGGCCTCACCTGATGGGAGAAGGAGCAAGAGAGCCAGGTCTTGAACTGGGTCACCTGGAGTCACTTGGTGCCACCAGATTCAGGAATCGGGCACTAGTTATTCTGCTGTTCAGATACTTGAAATCTTTGGGTTTGCCTTGTGGGCTGCAGGGGGGTACCTTAGGGGACCTAAGTCCACTGGACTCGGCCCGGGGACCTGGGTTCAGGTTTCAGCCCTGCTGCCAACATGCTGTGTGCTCTTGGGCATGCCTTTCTCCTTGCCTCAGTTTCTTCACCTTTAATAATATTTTATATCTAGATATTTATCGAATACTTGCACATGAACTATATGTCAGTGTTATGGACTGAATGTGTATTGTCTCACTAAAACTCACACGTTGCATCCCTGACCCCTGGCGTGGTTGTATTTGGAGGCGGGATCTCTAAAGACGTAAATAAGGTTAAATGAGGTCATAAGAGTGGGGCCCTCATCCTTGAGTAGTATCCTAATAAGAAGAGACACCAGAGAGCTCACGTTCCTTGCCACGTGAGGATATAGGGAGAAGGTGGCCATCTGCAAGCCAGGAAGAGAGGCCGCCTGTGACCCTCCTGATCTCAGACTTCCGGCTTCCAGAACTGTGAGAAATAAATTTTCATGTCTGAACCACCCAGGCTGACGTATCTTGTTATAGCAGCCTGAGCAGACGCAAACAGCCAGGCACATATGCTTTGAACATGCTTCATTCTCACGACACTTTTATACTGTAGACGTTGTTATTTTCTTATTTATAAACACAAACACCAAAGCTCAGAGAGGTCGAAATACTTGTTGTCCGTGGTCTCCTAGCAAGTAAGTGAGAGTGCCAAGATTCAAACCCAGGGCTGCATGTCTCCGAAGTCAGAGCACGTGGGGTGACGGGGGGGCTTTGGGTCTTGTAAAAAGTCCTGACTCATCTCGATGGTTCACCTTCTTATCCACATGCATGCAGAGCAGCAGGAACAGTCGGACGCGCCTGGTTCTTATTTAGACTCTAGTTTGCCACCTGGATTATTTTCAGGGTCTGAAAATTGTGTCCTCTGATCCACGATGAATACCGGTATTGTCCCTGTTTTACAGGTCAGAGAACAGAAGTGCGGAGCAGTGAAGTGACTTCCTTCAGTGTTGCATAGGAGAGCCAGGATCCAAACCTCTGTCGCTCTCATTCCAAGACCTCTGCTCGGTGATCCACTCACCGTCCTCCAAGTGACACGCATGAGCCTGTGAGCATGGTGGACTTAAGCGTCCGGACCAGAGCTGGACCTCTCAGAAGGATGCCGCATCCTCTGGACTCTCGGGAGAGGTAAGTGAGGCACTCACCTGAGGAGCACAGTTTGAAGGAGCACCTAGAACCTCCATAATTAAAGTAAATCATATGTAATATATTTTTTAAAAAGTCAAAATTAATGCAAAAAATATCCAGACTGTTGAGGATAGAATAAGACCCTGTGCGTGCACAACTCATCTCTCCCGCCTCCCCACCTCGCCCCGCCCTGAACGGGAGGGTGCCTCGTGCTTGGGGTTTGGCTGCTAATAATCGTGGACTCCTGTGGTTTGTGGTGGTATGGAGCTCCCTGTGGCTGTGACCAGAGCAGAAACAACCTGGCCGCAGGGGCCTGGGCCACTTGGTGGGCATCACTCAGGCCACCATGGGAGGGCAATGGTGAGGAATGGGAAACCAGGGAGCTTAAAGAACACATCTCCCTCAAGTTATGCCTTGCTTCTCTGGAGAAACCGGGAGGATGAACAAAGGTGTCCATCTCACGCACGTCATTGGACCACCAGGTAAACACCTAACGCCCTCGGGGTCCAATACCCCCAGCGGGTTTTAATATCTTAAGGATTTCAATCCACAACTGAATTGTAAATATATTGAATTTCTTGCTCAGAAAAAACACCCATACATGAACACATGCAGAATTTGCAAGCAAGTTCAAGAAGTTCAAGGATACCGTGAACCCCATTAATGGAATTCTGATAACCTCCATTTCAAGAGCTTTGGCGAAGTGGAAAGTGCATTGCATTTGCACAGAGAAAAACAAAATTCACCAATTATAATTGGAGCAGGCCACTTTACTCCCTGAGCCTGTTTCCTCAGCTGGTAAATGGAGGTGTTAGGGTACACCTATCTGGTAAAATATTGTGAGACTCAAACAAGTTAATGAACGTGAAAGTGCCTTGTAAACTGCAAAGTGTTTTCTTCCTAGTGGGCTGTCAGCTTGAACGTCATTGTTATTCTCTCCCGGTCTTTAAAACCTCGGCTGGCCGGAGACTCTCCCGTTCTGGAAGGCAGGAAGCAGCTGCTTCTTGGACAGGTGGGGCGAGTTGGGCCTGGCTGGCTCCAAGGCCTGGGACTTGGCCTCCCTTTGCCTGTGTCTTCCTCCTTCATCAGCACCTGGAGCCCCTCGGAGAGCTCTTTCATGCAAACATGCGTCTCTCTCCCTGCAGATTAGTCACAGTAGCAGATAAAGAGGGTCGAGTGACTGAGCGAGGCTACAAATGAGCTCCCATTAGCGCAGTCTGCGTGTCTCTGGTGGAAGGGGTTGGTAAACAGTTTGCACTTATCTCACTCCTCAGCATTTAGCTGATTTCCATTATGAGCTCCATTGAACTTCAAGGCCCCAGAGGTGTCCCCAGGCTTCTGAAATGCACTGTGTTCTGTAAATCTGATTGATGGAGAAGCGAGGGAGAGCACGTCAGTGCCGGGCTGCAGCATCTGGGGACACTGAGGCGCCCAGGGCCTCTGCCTACTCCAGCGGGGGAGATATAGCTGCTGGGTTCTGTCATGGCCCTTCCCAGGCACAAAAGAGCTGAGTTGAGGGACCTGCAGGCATCGACTGGCTAGGCGTGGGTCACAGACTCTGACCACAGCTTGGACTCTTATCAATTTCTCTGTATTTTTCAAGGACAAATGACATAAAGGAGACAAAGCGTCTTGATTTTTCCTGCATCAGTGACTCAAGTTATAGCCAACTTAACTGTAGTAGGGACTGGCTTAGAAATTAAGGGCAAAGAGCGTTCATCCCAGGCATTTACCCTTCCTTTCTTCCCTTTTTCTTACATTCGGTCGTTCGACAAATATTTATTTAGGGCATACAATGGGCCAGGCGCTGTGATACATACTGAGGGTAAGATGATGAGATGTAACAGGTCTGGACCCTGCTCCCGTGGAATTTACAGTCTGATGAGAGGAGAAATGGAAATTAATAAAATTATATAAAAAAAATAAAGATAAATTGCCACTTTGAGAAGAGTTATAAAGAAGAGATACTTGATAAAATGAGAGCCTCTGATAGGGGAGAGTGACATAATTAGGGAGCACTTCCCTGAAGAAGAAATGCTTGTGTTTTGAGATCTGAAGGAGTGATTTCAAGGAAGAGGGAAGAGCCTGCCAGACAGAGGCATCAGCTTGAGTAGAGACCCTGTGGCTGGAAGGAGCGGGGTTAGTGTGTTAGTCAGATTCGCTTAGCTTCTGCTGCAGTAACAAAGGTCTCCCAGATAGTAGAAGCCGAACACCATGAAGATTTATTTTTCCCTTGTACTAGATGTCCATCATTAGTTAGCATAAGTGTTCTGTTTGAAACCATTCCCATTCAGGAATCTAGAAACACTTGGTGAGCAGCACTGATGACTGTACAGGTCAGTGTGACAGGACTGTAGGAATGAGGGGAACTGTGACGTGAGCGGATGCTGAAGAGGCAGAAGGGCGGAATCCTGCAAGGCCTCGCAGGCCATGGTAAGGGGTTGGATTATACTAAGACCAGTGGGCAGCTGTTGAAATTTTGGGAGCACAGAGATCTTGGTAAGAAGAAGCCATTGCTATTCTTATGTTATAGATGACAATGTTGATATTGCTAGTAACCAGTTACTGAGTACCTACCTGTACCACACTCATTTCTCCCCGCTTCCCCGGTAACTGAGATATTTACTATTTTTTGTCCATGTTTGACAAAGAAGAGACTAAAACCTAGAGAAGGGAAACAGTTTTCTCAAAGTCCTAGCTCCTAAGGGGTCCGGGGTCTTCCCAGTCTATCATTCTGGTCTGAGCCAAAGTCAGCCATCGTGGAAGCTACAGGGGCTGGAGGTCATTGGAGGAAGAACAGGCCTCCAGCAAAACACAGTGACCAGCAGGCAAGGGGGACCGAGGGAGGTCTCACACTGGACAGCCATGTGCCCTGCCTGCCGTGGTAACTGCTGCATCACTAGTCCTAGCACAGCGATGGCACTTGGAAAACACCTTATATGTACGCGTGGGAAGGAAGGAAGGAAGGAAGAAGGGGAGAAAGAGCGAATGGGTGTTTGGATGATTCCATAAAGGTCGGCAGAGTCAGAAAGTTGACTAGCAGATGGCAGCTTCCTCGTCTCAGGATTAGCTTTCATGGACAGCCTATCAGTTCTGCAGATGGGAGGTGGGAGCCGAGAAGAACAAGAGCTGGTCTGTGTGTTAGGGGCAACGGACAGCAGTCTGAACAGGCCTGCAGTTTGGGGCGTTCCATGTGTGCGAGGTTATTTTTAAACATTATCTTGTTTGATCTGTGAGTTAGAGGCCCATAAGGTAAAATCAGACCTACATTCATCATAAAGCCAGTATCAGATTTTGTGTCTGTGATCGTTGGTGAATTATCGAATATTCGCACCACTGAAACACCAAATGAGGGAGAGAGGAAGCTTCAGCTCTGCTCTCTGAGGTCATGTTCAGCATGATTCTTCATGCAAATGAGTCAACAAAGTGTTCGCCAAAGGGCTGCGCTCATGTCGTTGGGAGCCTTGTATCTCTCATAAGTTATTTTAGTCGCTGTTGATGGGGTTATTGTTCCATAACACCCTTCTGGAATACACACCTAGATATCCTGTGTGATTGCTATCTCTGGCAGGAAAGTAACAACAAAATGTGTCATTGGCATGTAGCCTCTTTGTTAATCAGCACGATGCTTTATGAGAGATGTCCTTCATGCCTCTTGCCCCAGTTTTCATTGCCTGCCAGGGAAACCTGAAACTCATTCCCTGGGCGGTGGGGAAAAGCAAGAAGGGTGATGAGAAAGGAGGAAGGCCTTGCTCTGGTCATTTTTCCATTACCCACTTCACCCAGTGTACTTCTAAGTCTTGCCAGATCTTTCCCAGCAGCTGCACTCAGCCCAGGTCTCACAGATCGTAGTAGCCAGTGGTACCTTAATTTCTATCATCTCCCTCATTCATTTGTTGATTTGCCTATTTATTTAGCCAGTCACTCAGTTACACACTTGATGAAGTGCCGAGTGTGTATCAAGCCCACTGCAGATGCCGGGGTTCCCCTTTGCAAAGTTCTTACGCGTTAGATAGACTCATCTTTTTAGATGTGCTTTTTATAATATCTTTGCTTAGCTCAGGAACCTGCAGCGTTGACTTTCTGTCCACTGGTGTCCAGGCCCCCCCGCAGTTTGATTCCCCGTGAGGATAATCCCGTCTTCTGATTAGGCTGCTTTTGTGCGTACCTCGTTGTTCCTGCCTCTGCATCTTTGCTCATGCAATTCCCCCCTTGCCTCGTTTGCCATTTAAATCCTACCAGGCCTTTGAGACGATTTTCCATTTTCTTCACAAAACTTTTTCCACCCCCCCAGGTATATTTTTCTCCCTGTGACCCCCAGTAGCAGTGATTTTTGCTTATCACTGTAGATTCAATTACTCTCTCCTAGAGTGTTAGTCTGATTTATTAACTAGAGAGAAGCACTTTGAGGTAGCAAACTAGACTCTACACTTTTTTTTTTTTTTTCATTCATTCATGGTGTACTGGAAAGGACTCTGCTTTCACAGTCTAAGAATGGGGGTAGCATTTGGCTCTTTTACTTAGTAGCTAGAGAAACCCTGGCAAGTTATTAAATGTCTCAGAGCTTGGTTTCTTCTTCTGGAAAACCAAAATAGTAATACTCATCTCAAGGTCTGTGGGGCTACAGGTGAGTTGGTTAAAACAACCTGGGGCATGGTCGGTGTTTATTGATGTCAGCTGCTCTGGAGTACAATGAAGTCCTCCCTTAATGTCATCCATAGGTTCTGTGACTTTAAGTGAAATGATTGATAAGGAAACCATTTCATTATAGGCTAATTGATATAAACAAGAATTAAGTTCCCATAGCATCTCATCAATACTATAAAGAAACAAAATTGAATGAGCCTGTGCTGTTCAAGGGCCTGCTGTATATCTGTACTGTGAATGCTCATTATGTGCCAGATTCTGTGCACAGCCACCTCCAACCTCGACATCAGCAAACCTGCAGTCATCCGGGGATGATGACACAGGCAGAAAGAAGGTTGAATGAGATATTGAACAGAAAGTGCTTAGCACGGAGCATGCATCTATTAAGTGATATTATAATCTACCGATGGGCCTTTATTCTTCTATATCCTTTAACATAAAGCATCTGTGAGCAAATGTGGCTTGGTTATGAATCATAAATGGTTACTCTTTATTTATATAATGGTACTGAGTTGGAGCTGATTTCAGGATGTAAAGTCTGTTAATGTAATATTTGCAGCTTTGTGCTGTTAATGGACAGAAAAGGTATGAGTGAGAGAAGAGGTTGCTAAATAAAAATATAGTGTCTTCAAGGAACAGGGTTTAGATGACAAAGGAATTGAGAGTGACTGACAGAAAGGTGCCTGCGGGAATGAGAGAGCTGGCACCGTGGGCCCCAAGACTGAGCTTGTGGAGAGTTTTCTCTCTAGAGCGTCATCAGATCAGAATGGGCTTCCAGAGGCAAGGCATTCGTGTGTTCCCTAAAATGGGCACCAGAGTCCTGGGGGAGGCCGAGTTTCCAGTGACCCTGAATCATCTGCTGATCACCAGGAGAGGACCAATGCAGTAGACTGAGAAACAAGTGAGTCCCCAGGACTCTTCCCGGTTGAGTGATCTTGACTGAGTCACATCAGCTCTGTAACTCTCGATTTCTTAGCTGTGGAATTGGGGCAAACTCACTCACCCATGTGGTCACAAAGCTCAAATGAAGTAGAATAAGTGAAATGTTGTTGTGGACTATGTATAAAACTATGGATAAGCTAGCTGCCATTATTTTTTACAAAGGGATGGGAGGAAATATTTGCAAATCGTTTATCTGATAAGGGTTTTATGTTCCGAATATATAAAGAACTCCTAAAATTCAACAAAAAGACAGACATTTTAAATGGGCAAAGGACTTGAATAGTCGTTTCTCCAAAGAAGATATGCAAGTGGCAAATAAGCACATGAACATAGGCTCAGCATCATTAGTCATTAGGGAAAGGCAAATTGAAACCACAGTGAGATATCACTTTACATCTACTAGGATGGCTGCAACAAACAGATGGACAAACCCCAGAAAATAAGTGTTGGTGAAGATGTAGAGAAATCGGAACCTTTGTACATTACTGGTGGGAATGTAAAACGGTTTGGTGGTTCCTCAAAAAACTATACGTAGAATTACTATATGACCCAGCAGTTCCACTCCCAGATATATACTTAAGAGAAATGAAAACGTATGTTCACACAAAAACCTGTACGCCAATGTCCATGGCAGCATTATGTATAATAGCCAAAGAGGGAAACAACCCAAGTGCCCAGCAGTGGATGAATGTATTAACAAAATGTGGTGTATATACACATTATTATTCAACTGTCAATAGGAGTGAAATTTTGACACATGCTACAACATATACAGACCTTGAAAACATTATGCTAAGTGAAAGAAGTTAGACACCAAAGGACAAATATTGTATGACTTCACTTATACAAAATATTATCTATACAATAAACACTCAATAAATGACAGTTATCATTATTGTGACCCTCACTATTATTATATAAAATAATTTATAATAAGCATCTAGAGTGATAATCATTGAAGTAGGCAGAGATGATATTAATGATTCATTAAATGAGCAATTATTAGATTTTAAACATTAATCAGGATCTACACTGTACAGGACAGGAATCGACACTATAACAGTTAAAAAACAGTGGATCTGCAGAGGGCTGTGGGAGGAGAAATGGAGAGTGACTATTTACTGGGTTTGGGTGTTCTTTTGGGATGATGAAAAAGTTCTGGAGCTAGACAGTGGTGATGGTTGTCCAACATTGTGAATGTACTTAGTGCCGCTGAATTGTACTCTTTAAAATGTTAAATTTTATGCTATGTCCATGTTACCACAATTAAACTACAGCATCAACAACAGATCAGATGGGTATCATGTTCTCAAGGAGCTTACAGAGTAAGAGAAAGCAGTTTGGTTGTCATAAAAACAGTCCACACCAGGGTTGTGAGATTCAAAATAGGGATGGACCACTATTTCCACTTTGTGGCTGAAGGCAAGTGGCTTGGGGACTCTGAATAACCTGCCAGGACTTACAGCAGGTGAGGGATGGAGCTGGGTTTGGACCAGCATCTCTTAGACTCAGGCTGCCGCTCTTTCGGATGAAAAGGCTAGGAGTTCTAAGAGATGAGCAACTCTACAAAGAAAATGTATGAGAAGGATGCTTGCTCTTCCCACTTAGCCACGGTCCCCGATTTGCGGGGTAATGGAATCGATGGTATGTGTGCCTGGAGGAGAGGGAGGCGGTGATGGGCTGCTTGGGTGTAATTGTATATTTTGGAGTTTGTGGAAAGTATAGCATGAGCTTTTCTTCCCACCCTCATTTAATATTCCACAAACACTCACCACATAAACAACATGTCTTCTCTCAACCCTTATTATCATTCCCAGAACTCCTTGCAGGCTTTCAGAAACCCATTATTATAATTATAATCAAGAATCTTAGGACAGAGCCATTTGTGCCAAAAATACACTTACACTGGAATTGTTTGCAGAGGAACAAGAGCGAGAGATGTCGTTTTATAGTTCTGAAATCTACTGGTAGGAACTCCTACGCCATTTAATTTCTTTTCCTCCGTTTAATTTCTTAATTCAGATTTTTGTTGTCAAATTCCTAACTAATATTTGGTTTTGTCTCTGTTTTTTTTTTTTTAACACCCCCTTTGGGTGTTTTTTTTTTTTTTAACACCCCCTTTGGGTGTTAATTTTCAAAGGCCTGAAAAACGGACTTATTATCTTCACCCTCTTGGCTTTTCCATCAGGGACCGCCGTGGGCAAGGGCGAGTGGGGCTGATTTCGAAAGTATCAGCAGGGCATCCCATCACCCCCTGCCCTACCAAAATAACCGCCTACACCCTCGATGCTTTTATATTAGAACAAAGGCTCTCATTCCATAATTAGAGATAAATCAATGTAAAATTACTTTAATTCAGTTCACATTTACTTAGGTTTTTTTTTTTTTTTTCATCCGTAGGCCTATAGAGATGAATCAAACATAGCTCTTATCCTCAGAAAGAACATGGTTCATTACAGGACACAGACTGTGAATAAATATTCGTGATGGGAGGCAGGATGTAATGAGAGCTATAGAAAATGGGAAAGAAAAAGCAAAGCAAAAAAAAGAAAAATCGTGTTGGGGGAAGAGGGTGTGTTATGAGACCAGGTTTAATGGAAAAGAGAACATAGGAGTTCATGTGTTCATGGGGTTGTTAATATGTGGGTCAGATCTGAGGTCAAATTATGGCCTCATGTTTATTTACCACATGGTCACTGGAAGTGAATTAGATAACTAGTCAAAGACTCAGTTTCCTCACCTGCAAAATAGGGACAAAATATCTACTTCCTACTTACAAACATTGAGAAGTATAGTTATCTTTTACCTAAATTCCCACCAATCCCACAGCCAGTGGAAGTCCAAAGGTCTGAGTGCTATAGACCAGGTTCTCCTGGAAGCAGATTCTGAGACAGTTTAGCAGGCAGGATATTTGTCAGAAAGTGCCCTTGGGGTCAACAGCACCGCACAAGGCTGGGAAAGGAAACAGGATTGGGCAGAGAAGTTGAGCTGTGAAGCAGCCTCAGTGACAACCTCGGCCGACCCCACAGCGAGCTCTGCAGCAAAAAGAGCTCCCAGAGATGTCCCACATGGGCCCAGATGGCTTGGCTTTTGTACTCCTGATTCCATCAGCCACAGGGTGGGGATGGCCCAGGCAGGGCTTGACTTTGGACATGGACGCCCTGCAGAGGGGCATTCCCTGAAGGGGCTGACTGCTGCAGGCTGTTCCAGTAGCTGGGACCACATGCCCATCCGCGAAGCAAGATCAAGGCACTGCATCTCCAAGCCCATCACACTGGCACACTAGCTTACTTACTTTCATAATGTGAGACTTACTTTTTAGTCTTACTTCGAAAAGTAGACTTACTTTCCTCTGACCCCCCTGATTCCCGGGCTCCTGGTTCCAGATCAGATCTACTTCTTGGCAGGATTGCATGAGAAAGCCACATGCTTTAGGCATGCGGTAAGGTTGGTAGAGTGCACTGATGGCTCGGAAGTCCAGAGGGAGGATCGCATCAGAGAACATGGGTTTCCATCACTATTGGTGCCTTCTTCTCACTCTGGCCTCCTTCCGTTCTGTCTGATGCACAGCAGTGCAGCAGGGGACTTTTATTTCGGGTACAGGAACCGCAGCTACAGATTTATCCCAGGTGCAGTGCTCTCACTTCTCTAGAATCTTGGAGGATAAAATTTTATCTCCTGTTACATAGGCAAAGCTTTAAGCACACAGTAAATATTATTATTATGATTTATTACGATGAATCTCTGCTTTATGAGGTCAGACTCACCCATCGATGTACTTTTTTGGTCCACTTGCCTTTTCCCTTCTCCAGGCTTCCTGTTAGTCATCTGTGAATCTATAGTTCCGAGATTCTGTAAATTCAAGTTTGATGTGGCTTGATTTAGTGGAATGTGCACTGGAGTTAGATCCAGAACAACTGAGGTGGACCACTATTATGCTACTCTTTGATCTTGACAGCTTCTGTTTATTCACTTTGAAAGGGGGATGATAATGCGCAGTGTTGTTCTGAAGACTAAGTCATCAAAGTTATTCATTCATTCATTCATTCATTGATTTGCTCATTTATTCCTTTCTTCATCTAACAATTATCAAACGTCTACTGGTGCCAACACTGAGGATACAGTGGTGACTAGGACAGATACATTCCTGTCCCTGTGGGGCTCTCATGCTATTGCAGCAGAAAGACAAGGGCGAGTTAATTAATTTGTGACTACAGGTTACATACAGTGCTGTAAAAAAGAAGTAAACAGGGCACAATAGAGAAAAACACACAAGCAGCATAGACAGGGGCAGGGAAGGGCTGTTGGAGGGGGCATTTGTGTTCCTATGGAATAGCACATAACAAAGACCCCGTAGCAAAAGTCTGCAGGAGAGAATTTCTCCTGAGCAGCCACACCACTTTGTAGATATGTTTGTTACTGTGCTTGTCACTTTCTGTAATCATCACATGGTAAACTTAATTATTGACCATGGACTCCTCACTCCGGACATCTATTAAAGGCAGCGTGTGGTGGTGGAAAATGTATCACCTAATCAAATAGATATGGTTCAAATGCATATCTATTACACTTAAGCCACGTGGTTGACTATACATAAGGTACATATGTATAAACTAGAGATTAATGACATCTGTTTAATGAGTGGGACTTTATGAGGATGAAATGACTGAGTCTGTGGGAAAACACATAGTAAACACCTAAGATATGTTGACTGAATCTGTTACTTTTAATCCTTAGCTTGTATCCCAGGTTTTCTTAGTCTACACCTACCTCATGGGTTTCGATGAGAATTAAGCAAGATGATGTTTGTAGCGACTACAGTGACTGGCACCTAGTAGGTGCTCAACAAATGTCGGTGGAATGATCCAGTTGGAGATGGTGGTTGAGCTGGAGCCCCAGGGGGATTGCAGTGGTTGTTGGGAAGTTTGGGATGGAAGAGAGTTTGTGGGAAAACATAAACCCAGGCTGTTTCTGGGTTTTATTAGTCTGTCATCCACGTCTTCCCTCTTGAAACACTTTGCAATCAAAAGAGTTTGGAGTGGACTATTTTCAGCCCTCAGCCTTCACCCGGAGCTGCACTAAGAGGAAAAGCTGATTAGGGAAGCTCTGCAGTGTGCACATAAGTCAGAATCACCAATATCCATCCTCTGCAGGATTAGACCGTTAATTTTTCCTCCAGAAACATTACAATCATGTTTTCAATACCCTAGTGTCACTCTTTTTAGGATTCATTATAGCAAAGACCCTGAAATCTATGACTCCTTTTAGCCAACTTCAAACTTCTTTCAAGACCTGATTCAAAAATTCTTCTTGGCTAAGATGCCTTCACTAAGTAACCCCTCCCTCCCTGGAAGGTTCCCGTCACCTTCCTGCCACCCAGAACCTCTGACTTACACTTGCAGCTCATAACATGGTGACTTGTGTTTAACGGAACGTTTCTGCTTAGATCTCGATAAATAAAAGAATCAGACCTCCTATCATTACTTTATCTCATTGAACCTCTGTTTCATCCTCAGAAAAAGATTACATCATGAGGATTGCATGTGATAGGGGATGTGAGGAGTCTCAGGGAAATGCTGAGCACTCCGTAAGTTTGCCAGTATTTTTTTTTTTTTTTTTTTATGAATACGGCTGATCTTCCTAAATTAGATTGTTGGATTCACGAGGTCAGGGACCAAATATTTTATCATTGATTTTCTGTGTGATCTTGCGAAAGTTCATTCCTTTCCTCAGGCCTCAGTTTCTCCATTGTACAATTATAATTTTGAATTTGATAGGATTTTTCAAATTTTAGTGTACATGAGAGTGCACTGGGGGTAGGTGGTTAAAAATGCATATTCCTAGGCACCACTCCCCAGCAAAGTCTGTCTTAGTAGGACAAGGGTACAGCCCTGGAATGTGCTTGTTTTTGCAAGCACTGGGAGATTCTGATATACTTTGTCTCCAGATCTACCTTGAGCAGCATCATAGTGGATGATCCTCAGGCATTCGCCTTCTTATTTGAGAGGTAAATGTGAACTTGTCCAAGATGGATCCCTGACAGGCTGGCCCCTCAGAAAAATAGTTGGCAAAGTTCCTTGGAAACCAGTAATAGGTCAGTGCCTAATGAGTCAATTCAGGTCAACCATGGAGGCTCCCAACCACAGCTGAAGAGGGATGGTGATCCCTCCATCCATGAATGCAGAGCTGGCTATTGTGTATGTGTACCAGCCCTGGATTACACCAGCAGCCAGACTGTGCTTCCTTGATTGTAGAACTTCAAGACCCATTAGGGAAATGCAAATCAAAACCGTGATGAGATACCACCTTACAACTGATGAGATGCCTACTTTCAAAACTAAACGAAAGATAATGAGTGCTGGAGAGGATGTGGAGAAATTGGAACCTTTGCATTACTCTTGGTGGGAATGCAAAATGGTGCAGCCACTGTGGAAATGGTATGAAGGGTCCTCAAATAAAAAAAAAAAATAGAACTACCTTATGATCCTGCAATCTCACTTCTGGCTATTTATCCAAAACAGTTGAAGTGAGGATCTCAAAGAGATATCAGCACACTCATGATCATTGTGGCACTAATCACAACAGCCAAGATGTGGAAACAGTACATATGCCTGTTGATGGATAAACAAGTAAAAATCCGTCTCCTATATGCATGATGGAATATCATTCAGCCTTAAAAAAGAAGGAACTTCCTCAATATGCGACCATATGATTGAACCTTGAGGACATCACGATAAGTGAAATAAGTCAGTCACAGAAGGACTGCATGACTCCACTTCTGTGAGGCGTCTAAACTAGTCACACTTACAGAAGCAGACTAGCATGGTGGTTGCCAGGGGCCGGGCTGCAGAGGAGAGCTGCCAATGGATGGGTCCAAAATTCTAGTAGCGCAAGATGAATCTGCTGTACGACATCGTACCTGTTGGTACCAGTACTGCGCCATGCACATCAGAATCTGTTAACGATGGTCGGTTTCTTCTTAAGTGTTCTTACCACAATAATATAAAACTGAAGAAAAACAATACCGTTTGCCATCTCCTCTGGCTCCGATGTCTGGCCCTGCCAGATAGCTGTGTGTTGTCCTACTGTGTGACTGCTCCCGACGCCATGAAATTTCCCCCAGTTAATGTTGTTTCAGCAGGTCTAGGACATGCGCTGCGTGACCACTGGCCTTGGCGTGTGTGGCATATGTCTTTAAGCTTGACATTCCTGGAGGAATGTAGGTAAAAGGAAACTCCCAACTGTAAAGATGAATTTTTGTTATTCATATTCTTTTAGGTCTGGACCCTGGTTCTGATCATGCTGTTCCTATGATTTCCGCTACCACCAAACTCAGAATAGTTTTTAACTATTCACTGTAGTGGTTTCCTATGGCTACTGTAACAAATCATTACAAACTATGTGGCTAAAAACAACAAAAGTTTATTCTTTCACAGTTCTGGAGGTCAGAAGTCTGAAGAGGGTCTTCTGGACTAAGATTAATATGTTGGCAGAGCTGTGTTCTTTCTGGAGGCTCGAAGGGAGACTAGTTCCTAGAACTTTGAATTTCTAGAGGCCACCTGCATTCTTTAGGTCATGGCCCCTTCTCCATCTTCAAGGAGCATCAAAGTTCTATTTCCATCGCCCCACTTCCTTCTCTGGTCATCCTACCTCCCTCATGTAAGGATCCTGGTGATTACATTGGATTTACCCGGATAACCCAGAATAATCCCACCATCTAAAGAACCTTAACTTAATCATACCTGCAGAGTTCCTTTTGCCATGTAGGATGACAACATATTCATAGGTTCTGGGATTCAGATGTGGATCTCTTTGGGGGGCCATTATTCAAGCCACTCCCTTAATTAAATGTCTAATGAGCAATCAACCATGTATCAGTTAACTGGGACATGATGGTCAATGAGATAAACATGGTCCTTGCTTGAAGAGACTTATTATCAAGCTGGGAAGAATAGCAAACAGGTAATGAAAGTAAGGAGCAAGGAAGGTTTTGAAAGGAAGGATAAAGAGAACTATTTTGGGACATAGTAAGTAACAGAAGTGCTCCTTAATGCTAACCACTTGTGTAGACCGAGTCTTGCCAGGCTGCATTTCCCAGCTCTGTGTTTCCCATGCATGGAGAGCTATCCACAATCATATGAAAAACTGTTGTTTGACTTGGGTTGTTATCTTTTTGCTAGTCTGCCAGGGGGACGTCATGTCCAGGTGCCAGACTGGACAGGCAATACTGGGTCCCCTATACCTACTTGCATGATACCGATGGTTGAATCCTGGTTTGTTTTAGGGTCTGCCCTCATCCCAGTCCAGGAAATTGGGTTGTGTCCAGGCTAGTCCTAAGTCATAGCAGCTAAAATGAGATAATCAGTGCAGATTGAAAATAGACACATACAGGACATCCTCGTCATCTCACCATCTAAGTGTGGTTATGTTTCACATCCACTTCCCACCTCATCGTGGCTCCTCATCAGCCACTGTCAAGTCTTAGTTTCTCACCACGACATTGAAGGTCCTTCATGACCCGACACCTGTCTCCCTCACCAGCTTCATTCCCCAGCCGACATATCTTCAAAATTAGGACTCTAATAATGCCTCAATGGCTTATTGCACCACGAAAGATCACGATCTTTCATGTTTAAACATTTTGTCCGTGCTCTTTTCTCCTCTTGGAACTGTGCAGTCCCCGTCCCCAGCTCTTCCGTTCAGATCTGCCTCGTGGACTCCTACACATCTTTCGACCCCCAAATCAGACGTCCCTGCCTTCAAGAAGTCTTCCCTGACCCTCCCAGAGAAAGTTTTGCATGCCTTTGGAAGGCCTGTCTGCCCCAACTGCACTTCTGTTTGACTCCTGCCACGGGACTGGGAATTTATTTGTTTATAAGTATCACTCTCCTACTTGACCATGAGCTTCTTCATAGAAGGAGCCTGCATCTTATTCATTTCTACATCTGCAGGGCTGCTCCTTGTAGGACTGTCATGTCTGGAGGCTCAGTCCCCGGGTGGTGCTCAACCATTGCATAGACTGTGATATGAATAGTGGCCCTGGAATTGTACAGCATGGTTGTCTGGCCACACAGCTGATTCTCAGTTCTTGTTTGTCGAATAAAGGAATGAAGGAAGAATTGACTAGAAACGTAGTTGGTAAGCATCCCATGCAGTCCAGAAATGAACTGTGGAAAGATAGTGACATATGCTCTCAGCACCAGTGTCATCTCCATAATCGTAATGAAATGTGTCACCTTGTGGATGTGCCTCTCAGCACTGTGTGCCTCGCCTGTGCTGTCTGCACCAGTCCTAAGCAGACACCCTTTGGGGAGCTGTGCCTGTCTCTGCTGACACGATTAGCGCAGACAGGCACATGAAACAGTCATGTTGGCTTCTTCATTAGAAACTCAAGGAGAAGGGGAAAAAAATCTATCAGTGTTTGCCACTCAGGGATCACAGCAAGAGAGGAAGAAATTTTAATTTTTTGCCTTAGTGAGAGGTTATTAGAGTAGTGCCAAGTAAATACTAGGTTGGATGTCACTGAGATGTAGTGTCTCTTCCGACTCAGAGTGACATCCATGGAACACTTTACTCTAGTCCTCCTGAACTGGGATAAGCCACCAGCAGCAGAGAACGCTGGAAACTGACTCACCCTTCTGACTTAGATGGCTTCAAACGGATTTATTCATTCATGTAGTCATCTATTAAATATTCAAGAGCACCTGTGCCACCAACACCACACTGGGTGGGCAGGGAGTTCAAAGATGACTAAAATCAAATCCCGGAGCTCAAGAAACTTGCAGTTCAATGTAGGAGACAGGTAGATACTCTGTTATTAAGTTATAAATTTTAAGTGATGGATGGTAAACACTCGCTGAGCACTCAATCTGGAACATGCACTACACATTCTACATTTTGAGCACAGAACTCTCTTTGTTTTTGCAACAATCCTATGAGATAGGTGTCCTTATCTCAACACTTTTCAGGTGAAGAAGTAGAGGCACAGAGGCTGAGTTGCTTGCTCAAGATCACACAATTGCTGAGTAGCAGAGGAGGGGTTTACATCCAGGCTGTCTTGTCTCCAGAATCTATGCTCTTAATCCTCCTGCTGTACTGCTGAATTAGTGATTGATACACTTTGCTCTGTGATTCACGCAGTCTAGAGAGCTGTGGACAGCTTCTCTAAGGTGCTGACTACGGAGCTAGGTTTTGAAGATTAAATCGGGGTCACCAGGTGGACGTGGTACATGGGGAACTGCGAGTATAACCAAAGGCGTCGAAGCAGGTATGCGTAGGGTGTGTTCAAGTAGCTGATAGTTTCATGACTAAAGCAGGAATCATAACCAAAGCGGCCTTGTCCCCCTGCCACACACTATGACATCTAGGGCAGCTGTTGCTAGTCACATTCTGCACTTTCTGAAGTAATGTCTGGGCGGAGAAGGAAAGGCGCCCATTACTAATGATTCATGAGTAACGTGCGGGGATTGGCTGGGAGTCAGCACCTCAGTGTTATTTGCTTTTCCCACTTGAGGCCATTGGATGCTTGAGAAGCATGAGGCTGGACAGGTCGGCCGAGCAAACTCTAGCAGATGCCAAGTGCCATGTGAAGAGCTGGGGGCTTGGCCATGTAGGTGATGGGGATTCAGGGAAGGTTTGAAGATGTTGAGAGGATAACGATGGATGTGTGGAGTAATTAGTGATTTCAACTGTTGCCTCTTTGTTCTGTCTCACTCTGCCTTGAACTCTGACAGAGGTCAGTGTCAATGGTCAAGGATTCCCAATGTATGAGGGTCGGAAGAAAGACTGTTAGACCCTCCCTGAGAAAGATTCAAAGACATGAAGAGACCCCAGAGTTTACCAATTGTAGATTTGGGACCAGTAGAACAATAGTCCAGCCTTTTGCCTTCTCCGGACTATTGGTTTCTTGAATTTGCTTTGGTCCTGCCGATGTACCGTGCCCACCTTCATCAGAGTTCCTCCGTCGTGGAAAGAGCACGAGGCTAGGTGTCAGAAGGAATGTGTCTTGGTCTTGACTCTGTTGCTTTTGCATTGTGTGACTTTGTAAAAGTCTCTCCCTCTCTATAAGCATCAGTTTCTGCAACCATAAAATGAAGGGATTGGATTAAAACATGGAGGCGTAAGTCTTGGCGTGCGTGCTTTCACCTCACCAGCCAAACCCATGGCAGACGTTGTTAATCAATCATGGCATGCATTATGCGGTGAACTGGGAGCAGGCCTCAGAATCCTTCTCAACCCAGTGCTCCAAGATGCTAGTCAGAGCTGGCATATGATTCCATTTCTACTCGTCAGACTGTATTAGATGATCTCAGAACTCCATTTTACTTCTGATATTCTTAGATTCTGTGAAAGGTCATTCATGGGAGTAGAGGAAGAATGTTCTGGAAAGATATGTCCTTGCCAGATATTTTGGAAAGGCCTCGAATGAGAATCTGAGTGTCAATATCTTTTATCGTTTCAAGCAGAGCCACTATTCAGTATGCTCAAAGCAACACAACAAATGACAGCCCAGTGGCTTCATTTTAATCGGCCAGGGCAAAAGAGGCCATGTTTCTATTACAAGGAGATCTATAAGGAATCACACCTATTAATGGTTCCCATTAAATTTAGGGCATGTGGGGAAAATTGTAGTTTGATTTAGTTTAGCAACATGAAGATATTGGCAAGATAATCACATAAAAGCGACACCTTTTATGGCTGGGCGATTTGATTTTATGTCAGCAGGTTTTAATTTCCCACATTTTTATGATGGAATATAGGTTCCCCTACCTAATGTATGCATTAGCCAGAGTAAAGGTTAAATAGATTGTTTTAACACTCAGGAGTCAAACCTGATAATAATGATAATAATATAATGTCTCTTGTTGTAGAATCTCCTTCCTGCCTCAAATCTATCACCCCTCTGAAGTCATCCTCGTCCCAAGGGACAGCGGGGTAGGAATAAGCCAGTGGGGCAGAGAAGGAAAGGACATGGGCTGTGTAGACGGAAGCCTGAGCTCGGGTCAGGTGTTTCCTCTCTGCAGCGCCTCACCTGTAAGGAGACTGAGTGTCATAGGCTCCTCCTGAGAAGAGCAGGTGGGACAGTGCATAGCATGCGTGTAGTACAGTGCGGGGGGTGCAGGGCGAATCCTGATAAATTCACGCTCACTCCTACTCTGCAAGATAGTGGCGGGAGCAAAAGTGGGAGACCATCTTCTCAAATTAAATTTCTTATTTAGAAAAAAATATGAAAGGGCCATTCTTTTTCCCTTGAAACACAGTTCTAAAGGCCCTGGTGGCTTCCCGCGGTGTATCAGGAGATAACAGCTGGGCCAGGTCATCTGACCTCGCGGGGCCTGCTAGAAATTAGCTCCTCAGCAACAGAGACCAAAGCTACCGAGTCATTTAATGTGCATTGTTTTGGGGCCTAAAAGGAGGGAGGCCAGAGGGGAGGTGCATAGAGCTATTCTCTTTAATGTCCGTCTAGGTTCTGGGGACATTTAAGCCCTTAATTTATCTTCTTTATGCTTCTTCCTTTCCCTGATAAGTTTTTGAGGAGTCTTTGAAAGAAAGACTCATATTACCGGGGCTGAATGTAATTGGCAGCCCCTCCCCTGAGCCGCTGGTTGAAAATCTCTCCCTCAAAAGCCTTGGTCTCTATGGGGGCTGACTCTCCAGCGATTATTTGGTGGGCTCTTTGAAGAGAATTTGAGCTGTCTCTTTAAATCCCTTCTTCTGACTTTTAGTTTGGTCCTATTTAAATATTCCAGACAATTTCAAGACTTAATAATGATGAATATGATTAAGATTAGGGTTTAATAAGAGAGTTAAGAAAAGATTTTTCATTCCGATGGAGGTGGGCTGCTGTGAAAATTGAATTGGCATCAGGCCTCCCAGGCCACACTGACCAGGATGGTTCCTCATCTCTCCCAATGTTTAACTCTCTCCATCCAGACTCCTGGGAGGAATCTAACGCAGCATTCATATTCCTTGTAGAGAAGGCCCCCACCCTCCTGAGTGGGCTCCCAGGTCATTCTCAAGCTGGGCAACAGGAAGTTGTCTGTATGTACAAACCTGACCAGGCCACTCCCTCCATGAAAAGCCCTTTGTTATGGTTTGTGTGGACGCTCCTGACAGAGAGGCTGGGAAACACAATCTAAATGCGTTTCTGTCCCAAATCAGAGCCAGTCTTTCTACAAGGGGCTGAGTGAGACGTGGCACAGTCAGCAGTGGTGAACGAGGAAGTCAAAGCATTGGAATTCTGGTATATCGAACTTCCCTAAGCCCAAACCTGAATTTGGGGATGTTTGCATGCCTGGGCCTGGCCATATGGCAGAAGCGGAAACCAATGGAAACAAATGAAGAGGCAAGCCCTGAGCTCAAACAGAGAGAAAGGTCTAGATGAGGGTGAGCAGGTTTTTCTCTAAGGGATCAGGGCACGTATTTTAGGGGTGGTGGGCCACTGGTCTCAAGGCAACTACTCAACTCTGTCCTGGAGGCTGGAAAGCTGCCACAGACCATAGCTAATCAAATGAGCATGGCTATGATCCAATAAGACTTTATTTATAGACTCTGAAATGTAAATTTCATGTGTCACAAAATAATATTCTTTTGATGTTTTCCCTAATCCTTGAAAAATGTCAAAACTATTCTTAGGGAGCTGGACTTGGCCTGCGGGCTGTAGTTTGCAGACCCCTGGTCTGGACCTTTTTAGTGTAGTTACTGGTCAGTGTGGCCCATTCATTGTCCTGAAATCCAACTAGAAGCTAGTCCTCCCTAAGGTTTGGGGGCTGGAGTGGGGGATAGTGATGCACTATGACTCTTTGATCTGGTCTTCAGTTGCTTTTCAGTGAGTATCCTGCCCCTTCTCAGCACCTAGCAAAAGCCCCACCCATTTTGACCTACTCTTGGCTCCCTCAGGATTGCACCTAGGTGACAACAGCCGCTTGCTGGCCCTTCCCTGTCCTTTTCTCTGCATCCCCAACATGAACATGTAGTCTGCTGCCTTCTAAGCGCGGTGTTCCTCAGGGCTCCTCCTTTCTTGGGAATCTGCAAAGACCTGCCCCAAATCAACTGCAAGTCCTCATTCTGTCCTTCAGGAATCCCGTACTGAGGACCCACCTTCTCTACCCAACTATCTCTCCCACAGCTCCTGAGAACAGATCCTCCATTCCTGCTGGACAGTCGCCCTGACCCTGGCCTCCCCACCTCTCTACCTTTCTTTGCATGTGCTGGTGTCTTCGTCAGATGACCACACCTTTAGTTCTCATTCATCCGCTGCTGTCGGGCACTACTCTGTGCTAAGCCTTGCACCAGCTCTCCAGACAGAACCAAATGTCTCCTGCTTTCCAGGGTCCTGAACTTATCCCATATTTTGAAGCCCAGCTTAAAGAATATCTTTGTTTTGCCCACAGGGAAATCAGTGGTCATGTTTTATGCTACATTTGTACTCTTCCCTCTTCCCTCGCCATAGGTGCCTACGAGAGGGTTGAACACATAGAAGGCATTAATTAAATAAATACACATTGAATTAGATGGTTATTCTATGTATAAAAATGTGTGGCTTCCCACTGAGCTTAGGAAAGAGCCCTCACTCTTTAAAATGACCAGTTATGAGACCTTTCATGATCTGGTCCTCGTTCACTTCCTTGGCCTCATCTCTCTCACACCTTCTACCTCTCTCCACTCCAGGGAGCCGAACGCCCTCTAATTTCTTCCACTCGACAGAGCCAGTCTTTACCCCAGGACTTGCGTGTACTCTTCCCTCTGCCTGGCCCACTTTCTCTGATTCACCTGCCTAATTTCTGCTCGCCCTTACCATGTCAATTTCGGGGTCTACTTTGCTAAGTCTGACCCTCATGACAGTCACAAGACTTGAGCTCCCTTCAGGTCTCTTGCAGGTGTCTGTTTCCTGCACTTCGCTCCTGGTTATAGCTGTAACAAGCACCTGAGCGTAGGGGCTTTGTCTAGCTCTTCATTCTTGTATTCTAATGTCTGGCATAGGTCCTGGTACATTCGTGGTTAATGTTTCACACACTGGCTTTTTTAATTGAATGGATGTGTAATTCAGGAATAATAGATTGGAAGGTTTTTCTTTGTTACATTCCTTCTGGAGCCAGATGAAAGCATGTTAAATATGAGTACTATTAATTTGTGTGACCGTGGGTGATGCTTAGAAGGGGGAAATCGGGGATCAGGAGGAGAGAAGGGTTATAAAGCCGATGGCAACCCAGGAGGTAAAGAGTATTGCAAATGAGAAATGAGTCCTGGCATAGCCCCAAGAGGCCGACATGGAATACACCAGGATCAGACCCAACTTCCCGGTGTTCGTTTGTGGGAAAGAAGCTGAGTCACGGGAGAAGGTCAGGCACGACCCGGTCTGTGCGGCCACTGGACTCTGGCTTGGGATTACCATGTCTGAGGGATGGCAGCATGTGTCATGTGTAATAAACATGTAATGGGTTCAAGTAGAGCTTTGCCATTTCGTGGAAGATAGGCTTACATTAATATTTCCAGGAGCTCCTTTTACCGCAAGATTCCAAGGTATTACTTATTTCTAGGATAGCAATGGGCTTATTTCTAGGATAGCAATGCAGAGTTCAGAAAGGACCCCCTTCCGCCTCTACCCCCGGAGCCAGTTTAGCAGGTGGACTTGTGTACAGTGAAGGGAAGGTTGGGTTCTGCAGGGGAAAGGCATCGCTAGATGTTATTTCCTGTGGTGGCATCTGCTATTAGTCCCAGGAGGATGGTGGTCTTTTCAGACGTCATCACAGCCCACACCTACTTAGTACCTGCTTCATGCACTTTTTGTGTGTTATCTCAAAAACCCCACGACACAGGGACTCTAATAGGCTTCTCTTTACGGACGAGGAAACCAGGACTCAGAGGAGTAAAGGTCTAGGTCATGTTGCCTGTAGTGGTGGGGCTCGATTTGAACTCGGGTCTGTCTTCAGAGCCAAATGCAGCCTACACCACACAGCTCTGAGGCTCCGTTGTGGGCACATGGTCTTTTAGTGTCTTCTTAGAGCTCTCCTGGGAGAGTCTTAAAGCATAGAGACTTCGTTCACCAAACCCCTGGGTAGGAGTGGAGGTGGAGAGTTCACGGTGATTTGCAGAGCACAGATGGAGCCGCTGTGGCAGTTTGACTGGCAAAGGTAGACAAAATACCTGTGAGGCCCAAGCAGAGGCAAGGAGCCATTTGGATTCTAGAGATAAGAGATTTAAAGACATCTAGCTTTGGGATTCAAGAAAACTGGATCCTACCTACTAACTGGGTCTGAGACCCTGAAGAGATCAGAGCCTCTTTCTAGACTTAGGTTGCCCACTGGAACTTCATTCATGGTGTGATCCCCAAGGCCCCTTCTTCTTTGACTTTTGATCCATCATGATGGCGGAAGAGCAGCACTGTCACAGAATCCCTTCACAATTTGTTCCCACCTTGTTTTAGTGGACACGCTTCCCATGAGTCTTTGCACCAGTGACCTGAGTGTCATGGTGAAAGGCTTACAAGAAAAAGGTCGGGCTTTTTCCCATAGCTCCAGGGCTGGGTTTCTCAAACCCAGCACTGCCGACATTTTGAGCCAGATAATTCTTTATTGTGGGGGGCCGTCTCGTGCATCATTAGATGTTTTGTAGCAACCCTGAACTCTACCCACCAGATGCCAGTGGCACCCCCTCCTTCTCACATGTGACAACTAAAAGTGACTCTGGACATTGTGAAGGATCACAGAGGATCACTCTGTGTTGAGAATCACTGCTATCAAATATCGATAGGCCTTCTCTTTAAATCCAAAGATTCTGATTCTCCAGGTCATTTATTCATACCCTCACTTTGGTGATAAGGAAGCTGTCTTGCTCAAAGACTGTTACCTGTAGACTCATTGCCCATCATCCCCCATGCCTCCTAAACTTGGACCACACTCAAAATATGCTTGAACCATCCCCGTTCCTTCAGACCTCCATGTCTTTGCGTACACTATTACCTCCACTTTCTCCTTTTACCCCCACAACTGGAGAATGCTGCACAACCTGTAGAATGCAGCAGATATTTTGCTCCCGTTCCTGTGCAATGGAATTGTCTCGGTGCATCTGAACAGCGCTCTCGTTCTTTCTTCCCTCTCAACCGCGAGTTTCCAGGGAAGAGGGACCACGTCTGACTCGGCTTTGATCGGGCGCAGAGGCCGGTATGTAGCAGACACTCAGTAGCTATTTATTGATTAAATAAATTAAAGGTCATCTAGTTCACCTACTTTCAAGCCTTTTAAGCTAGAGCATCCTTTGTTTAAATGCATCTTGCATGGAAGCATAAATGAACAAAAGAGATAAAAGTAGGGTGCTCTGATTCAAACTGGGAGGTGGGGTCTAGATACTCCACTTTCCTCCCCATCACCACTTCCTTCCCCCACCACTTGTCCTCACCACCATCAGGCAGCAGCCCCAAAGGAGCTTTAGGGAGGAGCTCGTTTTAAAGATCACTAATCTGTTCCAACTTCAATTTGATGCTTGAATTCTTGGCAATTAAGTTCATGATTCTCAAACTTAGCTGTTCATCAAAATCACCCGGGACTGTGCAAAGTACAGATTCACAGGCCCCAAGGTTAAAGATTCTAATTCAGTAGGTCTGTGGCTGGGCCTGCGAATATGTATTTTAAATAATCTCAGCAGGTAACTTGACAGCACAGCTAGGCATTGGAAACCTACATAGGTATCCTATGTCGAGTACTTCCTGCAGCCATCCCTTTTGAAATTGCTCTAATGGTTAGAAAGTTCTTGTTACTCTTCAGGTCTCTTAAGCTGCAAACTTTTTAGCATCTTCCATGGCCCCGTGGAATGCATACATTCTAGAAAATGTTAGCTGCTTGGTTGAACCTTGACTGTAAGTAAGTTTAAAAAGGAATGACCAGAAGGAAGGGCAGGATGTCATTGGATGTTGCCACTGTTATCCTTCCATATTACCTTCGCTCCATTAGAAAATGAAACAGGCATTCAGGCTTGGGGCAGATCTGTGAGCTCGGGAGTCCATGTGAGGGAGAAGGGGCCGCGTGGGAGGCGATAGCTTGTCAGCAGCTCCAGCGAACCCCAAGGCTCCACGTCTCTTTCAAAGGCCGTGACTTCATTTGATATCTCAGTTCATCCTGAGTTCTGGGAAAACTGCTTATTATATATTTTATTCATTCAACAATCCCATGTGGGTCCCTGTCCCCATTTCACAGATAAGAAATAGTGACTTAAGGGATTAAGTAACTCATCTAAACTGGTAAGCAACCATATCTGTTTGGGCTCAGTCTGCCTGACTCTAAAGCTTAGATTCCTCAACAGTACATGATACAAAGATGGATGGATGGATGGATGGATGGATGGATGGATGGATGGATGAGTCTGAATTGGAAGGGAGGAAGGAAAGATGGTGGTTTCTAAAAGTGTCTCCAGTGATCACCACCTGTTAACATTTCTGCCTTTGTTTAATAATTTCCTTCTCTTGAGTGTGCGCTGCCCTTGTCATTTGTTTTGAACAAATAGAACACAACAAAAGCGATACAGTATTCCTCCTGAGATTAGGTTACAAAAGACTTCGATATCTCTCTTTCTATCCCACTTGTTTGCTCTGATGGCGCAAGTTACCATGCTGTGAACTTCCCTAGGAAGAGGCCAATGTGGCAAAAAACAGGTCTTTTTCTGGCCGACAACGCGTGAGAGACAGAATCCCGCCAGCCTCACAAGCTCGGAAGAGATCTGTCCTGTCAAACCTTAGATGAAATGGCAGGCCTGGCTGAGTCAGAGGACCTAGCAATAGATGAAAGGAAGGAAGGAAGGAAGAAAAGAAGAAGGTAGGGAGGGAAGGAAGGAAAGAAAGGAGAGAGAGAGAAACCATGGACTCTTACCTTTAAGACAGGGAAGGGAGAAAACATTCTCATGCTTGAAGATTCTGTAGAACGGGACAAGGCAACCTACAATTTAAGATGAAATTCTTTGCTAAGAACAATGTATGTTACAGGAATCCAGAGAAAAAAGCATTAGGTGTCCAGAGTGTTAGTTAAAAATACAGATTCCTAAGTCAGATGACGTGTGTTTGGATTTCGCCCTGATTACATTTAAGCGTGTGTGCAGTAGGGCATGGAGAGGTGGTTGTCTCCTGTGTTCTCTCCCTCCTCTCTATGTTAGCTAGTGAATTATTTATCTATCGTTGTGTAACGAGGCACCCCAAAACTTAGCTTAAAACGTCAACAATTATTAATTAGTTTCCATGGTTTCCATGCATCAGGAATTTGGGAGCAGCCTGGTTGTGTGTTTCTAGCTCAGGGTCTATCACATGCATTGGAACTGCAGTCACTCGGTCAATTCTCTGCAAGCCTGACACCTCCATGTTGGGTCACTCACTCGGCTGACAAGATGAAGTTTAGTGCCTCTGCATGTGGACATTCCCATAGGGCTGTTGGACTGTCTTCATGACATGGTGGGGGGCTTTCCCTAAGTGACTAATCTAACAGACCAAGGCAGAGGCTACAGTGTCTCTTATGCCCCAGCTTGAAAGCTACACACTGTTACTTCCATTGTATTCTGTTGGTCACACGGACTGACCCCGATTCAGTACAGGACAGGACTGCACAAGGCCATAAATATCAGGAGGTGTATGAAGATTGATGGAGGCCATCTTGAAGGCTGGAGTCCACAATGGGACACAGGCTTCCCCAGAATAAAAACTACATTTCCCAGCATCCTTTGATCTTAGGTGCGGCTATGCGTTGAAATTTTGGCCAATGGCAAGTGAGCCGAGGCAGGGTGCCCACCTTCTGAAACTTGTTCTCTAAGTGAGGGGGAATGCCATCCTTCTTCCTTTTGCTTCTTCTTAGAGTTTGGAGTGTGAACCTTCTGGCTGAAACTGAATTAGCCATTTCCGACCATGAAGTAGAAACTGTGTATTGAAGATGTTGCAGGACCAAATTGAGAGCATGACCTGATGATCACAGAGCCACTGAGAGTCTGGGGTGTCCCAGACAGCCTAGATGTACAAAAAAGAAATGAACTTCTTTTGTATTTAAGTCACTATTACTTTAGGTTTTGTGTCACACACAGGCAAACCTCTACTGAACTAGTACTAGCAAAGGTTCTTATTTCCTCTAAACTGAAGTTCCTCCCTCTGTAAAATGGAGACAATTACACAGAGATGTCGTGAACAGTAAATAATATGCATGTAAAGTGCATGGCACAAAACTGGGCTCGTAGGAAGCACACAATGTATCTTTGAGTTGTTATTATCCCCATTTTACAAATGGTAAAACTGAGCCAGGTGATGAAGCCAAAGGCTTGAACACCGTCAGGTCTGTCTCTCCTCAAAACCTGTTCTCCTGACTATGATGATGTAATGAGTCCCTTTTTTGGAAAAGGGAGTGGGTAGATGAAAGTAAGGCTATAAACTAGGCGAGTCTGATATCACATTTCAAATAGGGAGCCTGAATCTGGGGCAGTGGGGAGTCTTCAGATGCTCTTGGAAAAGGAGAGGCAGGATTCGAGCCGTAGAAGTAAGGGCTCTGTGTCTTCCCTTATGGAGGCCCCCTCACTAAGCTCAGTTTCACAATCTTAGCATGTTTAGAGAACCGTTTTTTCTTGTCATTTTGTGTTTTAATTCTGCCTCCCAATGCCCTCCTAGGGCAGGGTATGGAAAAGGCACTGATGTAGTAACTTGGACGTGACTTACTTTTGGCTTGCCTCTTTACCTGTACTCATAACCAACTCTGAAACCAGTCTTTTCACCCTGTTTTGGACAATCAGGTGTAAATATACATTTTCATTATTTACATAATTAAGTCAGTGATTTGCTGCTGATCCTCTGAGTTTGACAATATTTCGGTGCCATCTGTTTCCTAATTGGACTTAATCTCCAAAAGATGTTACCAAAATAGCCACCAAATAATTATTTAAAAAAATCAAGTGACAAAAAACCTCCACTCTCCTTCACTGCATTCATGGATATACATAAACACTCACAAAACAATTTATCTCACATTTGTAGTAGCTTTAGG
>NW_011888842.1:5506987-5508790 GCF_000151845.1 Pteropus vampyrus | reverse complement strand
GCTTGCCTCTTTACCTGTACTCATAACCAACTCTGAAACCAGTCTTTTCACCCTGTTTTGGACAATCAGGTGTAAATATACATTTTCATTATTTACATAATTAAGTCAGTGATTTGCTGCTGATCCTCTGAGTTTGACAATATTTCGGTGCCATCTGTTTCCTAATTGGACTTAATCTCCAAAAGATGTTACCAAAATAGCCACCAAATAATTATTTAAAAAAATCAAGTGACAAAAAACCTCCACTCTCCTTCACTGCATTCATGGATATACATAAACACTCACAAAACAATTTATCTCACATTTGTAGTAGCTTTAGGCATTATATGCCTGTGACCTGATGCTTTCATCATGGATTGAAGACATCTAGATGATACAGTGAAAAGTACATTGGCCCCAGGAGGCGAGTTCAAGAGCCGATTCTCCGCGTGACCTTGGGCAGGTCGATTTCTTTCTCTGGACCTCAGTTCTGATGTGCACATAACCCTTATCGCCATCTGGTACCCAGATGTCGTCTTCATTGGATGATGTCCCTATCATATGGATGATATTCTGGGTAAATTTTATTACGAAAAAGTTCTTGAAATAGAGTCTGGAGACCTGGGTGAGGCTGACTTCTGCTCCATGACCTTGGGTGATCCCTTTCCCTTCTGTAAGTCTGAGGTTTATATTGTTCTATAAAATGAAAGTTGTGATATCCAGTATCGATTATGTAACATTGCCTTGCTGGTCGGGGTCATGCAAGAAAGTATTTTGGTCAAGAGAGTAGGCTGTGAGGTCAAAATGTTTGGGTTGGAATTCTCACTTTCTAGTTATCAGACATAAGCCCTTGAGAAAGTTACTTAATCTTTCCCAGCCTCAGTTTCCCCATCTGGAAAATGGGGTTCATGATATAGTACCTTCCTTCTAGGGGTATTGGAGATTTAAATAAGAGCATCAGAAAAATCTCTTGGCTTGCAGCAAGCTCTCAATTAATATTATCATTATTACAAGGTGGTTGTGAGGGTTTCCTGTGAAAATCTGCTGTGAAGGACTATGAAAAATCAGGACTTAAAAAAGTTTCTTAAAATATGTGATCCTCGTACACCAGTTTAGAGACATTGTCCTATGGACTTAAAAATTTTTATCCACGTTTTATAGGTGAAAAACGAGACAAAGACGATTCAGATGATGTATATAGGAGGCAGTTTTATAAACCGTGTTTTTTTTCCCACAGAGAACGATAGTCCACGAAGACTTATTTCTCTTTGCCAGAAATCACTGTCACAGAGCTGCCTTGTTTTCAGTTTTTATTAAAGTATTTTTTTTTTAATTTCAGCTTTTTTTGAGAGTGGTAAATTATATTATTTTCCCTGCGTTCCTCCCTCTACTCTTCTGATTTAATTAATAATTCAATATTTTTTTTTGAATACCTGCTACATACCAGGTATTCTTCTAGGCACTGAGAACACAGTACTAGGGTCTCCACTTCTGCTGTGCACATTCTAATGAGAAAAGTGCACATGCCCCCCGCCCCCCCGCCCCACGTGACGTCCAGTAGTAAATCAGGGCGTGGGTGTAGAGCGTAGTGGCGGCGGTTACGTATTCAGCAGGGCCGTAAGGGAAGACTCTATGAAAAGGTGCTATTTGAGAAACTGGATCAGAACCCAGGGATATCTATGTGGATATTGGGGAGAAGGGGGATCCAGGCTCTGGCCACAGCAAACGAAGTCCCCAAAGTGTGCCTGCTTGCTCATTAGAGAACCTCAAGGCCAGTGTAGCTGGAGCTGAGCAAGGGGAACAGTGGTAGGAAATGAGATCTGG
>NW_011888842.1:5484790-5506937 GCF_000151845.1 Pteropus vampyrus | reverse complement strand
CACGTTTTATAGGTGAAAAACGAGACAAAGACGATTCAGATGATGTATATAGGAGGCAGTTTTATAAACCGTGTTTTTTTTCCCACAGAGAACGATAGTCCACGAAGACTTATTTCTCTTTGCCAGAAATCACTGTCACAGAGCTGCCTTGTTTTCAGTTTTTATTAAAGTATTTTTTTTTAATTTCAGCTTTTTTTGAGAGTGGTAAATTATATTATTTTCCCTGCGTTCCTCCCTCTACTCTTCTGATTTAATTAATAATTCAATATTTTTTTTGAATACCTGCTACATACCAGGTATTCTTCTAGGCACTGAGAACACAGTACTAGGGTCTCCACTTCTGCTGTGCACATTCTAATGAGAAAAGTGCACATGCCCCCCGCACCCCCGCCCCACGTGACGTCCAGTAGTAAATCAGGGCGTGGGTGTAGAGCGTAGTGGCGGCGGTTACGTATTCAGCAGGGCCGTAAGGGAAGACTCTATGAAAAGGTGCTATTTGAGAAACTGGATCAGAACCCAGGGATATCTATGTGGATATCGGGGAGAAGGGGGATCCAGGCTCTGGCCACAGCAAACGAAGTCCCCAAAGTGTGCCTGCTTGCTCATTAGAGAACCTCAAGGCCAGTGTAGCTGGAGCTGAGCAAGGGGAACAGTGGTAGGAAATGAGATCTGGAGAACAGCCCGTGACTGGACTGGGGGCTGTGGTGAGGACTTACGAATATATTCTTTGCGAATGCGATGCCTTCGGAGGGCCCTTGACATGGGAAAGGCATGGTTAGATTTGGGATTTAATGTGATAACTCTGGTTACTGTGTCAAGAAGAGACAGCAAGGTCGTGAATAGAAGCAGAGAGACTGGGAGGAGCCACTGCAGTCCATTCATATAAACGAGGTGGTGAGGACCAAGGGTGTGGGAGAGATGGAGGTGGCAAACATGACTAAATTCTGGATGTGCGTCAAAGGTGGATTCAACCCTATTTGCCGGTGGATTGGTGGAGGGGGGTGTTGAGGAAATAAGAGGACTCAAGCGTCACTCCTGGGCTTTTGACTTGAGGAACTGGAAGGAACAGATTGCTCATTCCTGAGCAGGAGGAAGCTAAGGGATGAGCAGAGCTTTTTAAATTGTTTGTTTCAGATGAGATCAAGGGTTCCATTTGGCAAATACTAAGCACATCTAGAATGTGCCGCGTGGATTCATCGCACGTGGATGGTATTGAAGGTAAGGTTCTTACGTAGCAACTCTGCTGCAACAGAGTTAAGAAAGGGTTCAAGGTTTTCCAGCTGGGGCGCTCCAGCATTTAATAGTCAGGCAAGGGGACCGAGAAGGAGCTACCAGTAGTGTAAGAGAAAAATCTGGTGGCCAAGTAAATGTATTAGATCTCCAGGGCTGCTGTAACGAAGTTCCACCAACTAGGTGGCTCAAAACAACAGAAATTTATTCTCTCACAGTTCTGGAGGCCAGAACTCCGAAAGCAAGTTATTGACAGTGTCCCATGGTCCCTCTCAAGCTTCTTGGCTAAGATTCTTTCCCAAGATTCCTTGCCTCTTGCAGCCTCTGGTGGCGGCCGGCAGTCCTTGGTGTTCCTCGGCTTGTGGCAGCATCACTCTGATCTCTGCTTCCACTTTTCCCATAGCCGCCTTCTTCGTGTCTCCAAATTTCTCCTAATAACGGCACCACTCATAGGATTTAGGGTCCTCCGTCATCCAGTACGACCCCATCTTAACTCGACCCTATTTCCAAATACGTTCACGTTCACAGGTACTTAAACCTATATTTTCGGGGACCTAATTCAACACATAACAACAGGTAATACAGTCTCTGGTTAACTCTATATTTCGTGTCTCCTGTCAACACCACCTGACAATCGTGGTGGATATTCAGATTTTAATTCTCCCTTTATTGGTCATTTTGGAGAATTCCACACAATAGCATTTTTCAAACAGTAAATACTGTGGCATGTTAAAAAGATGTTAATATGAAAAAAGTTTTCTGTAGTCAAATACATTGGAGCAATACCGTGTTCAACTTATATTCCTTAAATCGTGGGACTTTTCAGTACCTTTATTTGAATAGGCACTGGGACTCCCCGAGAATGGGCATGGAGCGTACGGCGTTCCCTTTCGTGCCCAGAACCTTCAGCTCACAGAGTGTAGTATGTTCAGATGGAGGGGGAAGCATGGGTGACTGGAATGGGATTTTGTCGGGGAGCTAAGTTACTAAGAAATCAGGGGACACGGTCTTACAAATGATATATAAATAACCTTCCATCCTTTATCCTCCAAGAATGCTCCTTTGCACATTGCACCATCTATTCAAAATCACCAAATTCCATTATGCAGATGAAATCCGGTGGAAACAAATCTGACATGAGGAGAAAGAGTGTGGGCGCGAGAGAAAAAGTTTAATCTACCTTAGACATTTGATTTCATTTTAACCTTCTCAGAAAAATGTCTCCTCTGTAACGTTTCCAATGGATTTGAGTTGATCCTATTATGCTGGATATTCATTCATGCTTTTCCAACTAACATTTGAACATTGATTGGAGCCCGTTGGGGGGCGAAGCACATTATGTCTATTATCCCATTTGATCCTTCCCATGTCCTAAATGGCCTTCCTCCTTTTATAAATGAGGAAACTGAGGCTAAGGGGGTTGGAACAACTTGGTCAAGATCACACAATTAGTAATGGCAGCGATGGAATTTAGCCCTAGGGCTGCCTGTCTTTAAAACCCATGATCTTCTTCACGATTCCGAGTGTTTTTTTTTTGTTTGTTTATTCATTTGTTTTTTTGGAAGGAGGGAGAGAAGTTAACCTTACAGAGAACATCAAATAAGGGGATGTAGGTTATTAATGATAATAATAGTAACTAATAGTGACTGTGTTTTTACTCTTGGGTGCATGTTTTCTGGTTGAAGCATCACAGCTCTTCCATGAAGCGGACATTTCAATGACCACTTTACAGCTAAGGAAATGGAAGCTGAGAGTTATTCTCCAGCGAGTGAGGGCTACGGTTGAAATTAGAATCCTAGTCTGACTCAAGAGTTCAGAATTTTATCCCATTTATTTTCGTTTTTGGTATCTTTAAAGGGAGTCTTTCATTTGATAGCAATGGGAGGTGGTAAGCATACATGGTGGTGGTTAGCTGGAGCACTGTTAAGAAAAATTCTGAAGCCCTGTCTAGGTTTAATGAGAGAGTGATGTTTAAGGTTGGTGATGTCTGCCCCGCAGACAGAGACCACAGGCTTGCACGCCGTCACTGTTATTCTGGCTTTCCTCCTCCACTATTCTGGGGCACCTTTTGTTTCCTCTTATCTTTTTTTTCTCTTTTCTCTAAAGTGCAACATACGGAATGGATAGTTTGCAGAGGAAGGGCTGTGTTAGAATCATTATGGGAGTTGTTTTGACTTAAAAGTGTACCTAAATGGGAGATTAAATGGGACGATTAAAGTGGTTTCTGCCATAAATAATCGTAAGGCTACCAAACAACCTCTTGACAGCGTACGACCATCTGGGGGCCCTTTCAGACCCATTCGAGTTAGATGATTCCCCCAATGGCCTTGCGAGGTAGATGGGATAGAGTTAATCATCCCACTTTATAGATGAAGAGACTGCAGCTCAAGGAGGTACAGTAAGTTCCTGGTGCCCTTAGAGTTTCTAAGTAGCAGGTTGGACTCAGGCCTTCCAACTTCAAATTCGGCTGTCTTGCCAAATCTGGCGGTCTTGCCTCTGCACTAATACTTCTCTTAGCTCTGGTCATTATTGTAGATGATTAGAGTCGAGATAAGAGGAAGAGGTGAAGTTAGCCTCAGGGATATAGTGTGGGTGGTCAGGAGGGAGTAGAGTTTGGAGATGAAACCATTTCAGTGCCTTTCCTTCTCTTCACAGCCACCAATTCTTTCCTATGTTGAGTTATAATGGGACAATGATAACCAACAGTTACGGGGCACTCCCTGTGAACCGGGCAGTGTGCTAAACGCCTTAACTAGCTGACATAATTTAATCCTAAGAACAACTCTGCAAATTAGACCCAATTTGTACCCTTCCCCCGTTTTACAAATGACAGAACTGAGTCTCAGCAAGGTGTACTGTTTGTTGCAGCTGGGAGGTTTCTGAGCCGGGATCAGAATGCAGGGGATTCCGGAGGCTGCTCTTGTGTGTCTGCAGCATCTCCTCTGCCTCCGTTAGCTCCGCCGAGACGAGCTGGGAACCTTGGACACTTTTTTGGTACCTATTTTAAGACTTCAAAGCTGTTGTTTGCTTATAAACATCAGATCTGCAGCTGATGTAACGCACCGCACAGACTAGCGCTTACGCAGAGCTGACTGCACCAGGCCGGCCAGGACCCAGGCAGTCACGCGCCTGCTATAAATACAGCCCTTTCAGCTGATGCAGGCGGAGACTCAGAGTCTCCCTTTACAGAATTCTGACTTCAAATACATTTTTCTTCCCCAGGCTCTCTGTCTTTTTTCAAATACACACATAAATCCTCAAATTTACTGTTACCCTTCCTTGGATATATATTTTTTTCTTCCTTTGTATTGTTTTAAATAGGAAGGAAACTGCTTTTTTAACCCAATTTAATACCCCATTTAGGGTTGTCTTGCCAATCAGGAAATGAAATACAATCACATCAGCCAAGGTTTTAAATTCAGCCCTGTCTTCATATTTTGCTATTTGAGTCCTGAAATTTACACAGCCTCGTTCTCACTCTAATTGATTCTTCTAACCTGACCATGACTTTTACCATCCTGTGGTTAGAACACTTGACTGGCCTTATTTCTCTGCTGTCAGGGCATATATCACCTTTAAAGGGACCCACACTATCAGAAAGTTTATATATCAAATTTAAGATTTCTTCAATGAAACAAGAACTGCTGGGCAGTTTAAAGAGCTTAATATGAATAATAAAACATTCCAACATGAGTTTTTTTTCCTGAAAACTTTATCAAAAAAGACATTAACGTGTCCCTGTATCTTGAGCACACCAAATGCAGCCAATTTCCTTCGATACATGAAATGACCGAAATAGGACTTTTACTATATCAATAAAACTTGTAACTGCAGAATCTGCCCTGCCTTGACTGATGGTATCATTAGACTTCAGTTTGTGAAGGATGACCCTTGCCCTGCCTGTTAAAATAAGAAGAAATTGGCTAAGGTGATTGAAGCTCTAAGAGAATATGGTTAGTATATTTAACCTGTTTCAGAAATGACACTGCTTCAACTCAGAGAACATCTTGCATTACATTATGTCATTATGTATGCAAATATGACCGAAAATGACAGAGACTTGAGTATCTTGCGGGAACACACATCAGGCTGGGAGATGAGTCCTGGACTGCAGATTTAGTCGTGTCTCTGAGAGCCACCATTTACTACATAACAGGCACTTTTCATCTTGACTTAAACCTTGACAAAAATCTGTGGTCAATATTATTATCCCCATTTGGCAAACAAGCAAACTGTACCCGTTAATAGAGGAATTTAAGAGAGCCACACAAGGACGCGCAGCAAGTAGATGGGAAAGCTTGGATTTAAGCACAAGTCTGTCTGATGACCAAGTCTCTCATTTTAGCCACTGTGTCTTTGAACTAGTCACTGCCCATGTGGGCCTCGGTTTCCTTACAGTGACATAAGGAAATTGACCTAGATAATCTTAACGTTTCTCTCAAAACTAAAATGGGCTTGGATTCAGAAGGCTGTGCTTGAGATCCAGATTATCTTTACCGATCTTTTAGCCTTAGCCAAGTTGTTCAACACTTCTGAGCCTCAGTTTCTACATCTATGACACGGGGGTAAAATCCTTACATAGGGACCAGATTAAATAATGAAAAGAGTATTGTACACAGACATAGGCTTACTTTTTATTTATTAAAAATGATCGTAATAGGACCTAAACTGAAAAAAAATATCTTATTCATGTTGGTAGCTAGCTTGAAGATGTCTGTGTGTCTGTGAGTCTATCTTTCATCTTCTTACACTTATATCTAAGATACAGCTGCATGGCGGAGGAGCATTGCAGAAAAATTAGAAGCAAGGGCTTTAAAATCAGACATACCTATCTGCTCTATCATGTACTACTGATGTTATCTCAGGCAAGTGGCTAAACCTCTCTAAGGCTTGGTGTCCTCCGTGAATCAGAATCATGGCAGGGCAACCCCATGTCGTTGATGTGACAACTGCATGAGTTAATACCTCTCAGGCACTTAGCCCAGTGCCTGCCACACAGAGCAAGTGCTCAGCAGTGGGAATGAGGGAACATCTAGCTTGGTGGCCCATGGAGCACCCTAGACTGTGACACAGAAAACCTGGGAGCATTTCTGATAGTTTTGATAATTTTCTTTATGAGATTAAATAACCCACTTAACCTCGTAGGGCTGTTTGATCTCATGGTCCTCCCTGTTGCTTTTCCAGCTGGCAGCAATGGCTAAATTGCACGACTTGAATCTTTTTGCCGGGAGGAACCAGGACAGGACAGGGCAGCTGGCTCGAGCAAAAAACAGGAATGATTTAAATTTCAAATTCAGAGATAATGCCTCACTAATTAATTCTTAGCTTCATCTAATCCTGTGCTCCATACCATGTTCTTCCGTGTGCATGATCCCATTTGCCTGTAGAGAACTGCATGAATTATAGGACTGACATTATGGACACCATTTGAGAGGCCAGAGGCTGAGGCTCAGGGGAGGATGGATGACTTGTCCAAGAGAACTCAGATAATCAGTGTGGGAACCAGGGTGAAAATCCAAACATTCAATTGTATTATGTATGTATAGATGTGTAAGATGTATGTATGGATGTACATGTATGTACTTATACATGTGTATGTGCATATAATAATCCAAGCATTGAACTGCACATATATATGCTTATATGTATACATAGGTGACATGTGTGTGTATATAATATGTACACACATGCATATGTGCCTATATGTGTGTGTGTACAAAATTTACCTTTTTCCCTGTTTGCTTGCCATTGAGTGACTGCTCCCCTCACTTTTAAAAGAGGGTTATTTGCCATTGGGGGACTGTAATGTAAGAAATGCTTAGAACTCATGAAGAGACTCTGGAAAAGTGCCTGGAATCTAGCACACAGAAGATATACCTCTAAAATACATACCAAATCTATCCTTTCTGTTTTTACCTGTAGCGGGCAGAATAATCGCCCTCCCCCCAAAAGTTATTTATGGAACCTATGAATATGTTATCCTATATGGTGAAAGGATTGTTGCAGGTGTGATTAAGTTGAAGATCTTGAGATGAGAGATAACCCTGTACTATTCGTGTGGGTCCATGTAATCATGAGTCCTTACACGAGGAAGGCAGGGGAGTCAGAGTCTCAGAGGGATGAAAACATGCTGCACTGCTGGCTTTGGGAATAAAGAAAGGGCTCATAAGCCAAGGAATGCAGGCGGCCTCTAGAAGGTAGAAAAGTGGAAGGAAATGGGTTCTCTTGTACAGCCTCCAGGAGGAGTGCATCCTGGCCAATACCTTGATTTTAGCTAGTAAGACCTGTATTGGACTTCTGATCTCCAGAGCTGTAAGATATAAATTTGTTTTAAGCCACTAAGTTTTAAGCACATTCTTTGATCTGGAACCATCCCCCTAAGAGAGAAGAAGTGAAGAGTGTTCCCAAAGAAATGTCAGAGCAATTGCCACTCTGTCTGAGTTTTTTAGAAGGAAGGCTGGAAGAAGCTGAAAAACTTCTTTTGGAACCTTCTCTTTCCTGCTCTCAGAATTTCCTTTACTCAGAGGTACACAGAGTGCTAGAAAATCGACCTTGGGGCATTCACCAAGAAAAAAAAATAAGGACAGTTTTAACAAACTGCTTGCTCCCTTAATGCATAAATAGTAAATAAATAATAACAATAAAATATATACTTATACAGGATTACAAACTCAAATGCCTGTAGGACCAGACTGGAAGCATATGGGTGGGAGGCAATTCAGGCCAAGTGTTGCTAGATCTTCTGATTTTTCGAGAGAAAATAGAAATCTGGAATTTTATGTGAAAAACTCCCAGTTTTTACGTCTAGGCAATGGATTACAACAATTCTGTATACCATGTGAAGACCAAACAGAACATTTCTGTGAGCTTGACGGGCCCGTGGCCTTCTGCCTGCAATGCCACATGCGTCCCTAAGAGCCACATCACTTCTCATACTGGAATTCTGTGGTCAGATGTGGCCTCGTTCCACTTACGTGTCTTTGTGCCCTTTGGACTTCGACTGGAAAATGAGAATCCAGCAGATCAGTCTCGAGTTGGGTGCCAGGGATCTCAGAAGACAGCACTGAAGGGCCACACCCCTGAGTCCTCATGTCTGAGGAGTATGTCACACCCATACCGGGTGCTGAGGGGACAAAGAGCCACGCCCTTTCCTCAGTTTCGTTCAATTTCTAAGCTATCTGATGGGCCTGCTAATGCTCTAGGATCTACATCAGGGGTTTCAGTCACTGAGCTAAAAAAGATGGGGTTCTTGCCTGCTGGGACTTCATGGTGGGCTGCGGGGGGTCGGGGGGAGGGCGTTGAGAGACACACAGATAAACAGGTAGCCTTCAGAATTTGGTCCATGTTAAATGTAGATTTGTAAAAATTAAATCTAAAAGTACATAGCCTTGCCTCAGAGGGCTAGTAGTCCATGTAGAATTCTTAGAAGAGGCGACTTGAAATGAGTCTTTAAAAGAATTTTTTCTAATTGAGGTATAATTGACATATACCATTATATTAATTTCAGATGTACAGCATAATGATACGATACTTGTATGGATTGGGAATGATCTCCTCTGTAAGTCTAGTTAACATCCATGAGTCTTAAAAGATAATAGAGCAGGACTTTTTTGCAAGGTAAAGGTGGATAAGTGTGCTCCTGAAAGAGGGAGCCTCTCGAGCAAAGGTCTTTGCTCTAAGTCCCGTAGATATAAAGTCTAGTTAGGAAGAATGAATGTACCCTTTGAGGATAAGATAGAGGATAAGATAATAAGGTAAGTTATAATAGACAGATAAGATGCCAGGCAGAGTATGGCAGAGAAGATATGCAAAAGAGAGATACAACAGTGTGCCACAATGAGAGCCACAGGTCGCAAGCTAGTTGTCTTGGCTTTGCACAGACCTTGCTGAAAGTCTTTGTCACTTCCTCGGGTCACGTCCTGTGCTTGTCATCAGTGGGGCTCCAGTAATGCCAGAGAAGGGACCTCTTTGGCTTCCTTGTCCTTTATCAGGTATCCACTGATCATCTTTCAGGGCACAGAAAGTGTCCCTGTGGCTGGCCTGGGATCAGATACTGGAGACCAGGTCAGGGGTGACATCTATAACCAGATCGGCATGAATAAGACATGTAGAAAATATCTGCCTAGCCTGACAACAAGACGACCCCATCAGAGACAACCAGGACCTCATATTTTTTTTCTCCATGATCCACTTGGTCCAAACATTCAGAGATCCGAGGTTGGATGTCTTGAAATTCTGCATGATCTTGGTTCCAGCTGCCCTCAAAGTGGAGAACAACTGTTCCGTCTGACTTCCCACTTCCCCACTGCATGTTCTCTCTCGACCCCTGAAGATCACGTTCATTGGTTTGCCATTGTTCACGGAGAAGCCCTACTCTTTTGAACCTGTATTTAAAGTTTTATTATTAATTCTTTTTTCAAATGGCACCTCAGCAAGGTTCGTTTTGACTATCATATTTAAAATTGTAGCTCCTACTCTATCTCATAACTTTCTATCTTCCTAATCTGATTTATTTTTGCTAAATACATATGCTAAGAGGGCAGGTATTTTTATTGTTTTATTTACTGCTCTATCCCAGAACCCACAATAGTGTCTGGCGCATAGTAGACTGTCAGCAGCTATTTGCTGAAAGAATGAAATATTTATCGAGTCCCTATTACGTCTCCAAGGTCTGCACCTTCATGGAACTTACAATCTATCTGCCATCGGAATGTCAGACATACTCCAAGATGATGATTACATCTTATCCATCTTTGTATCTCCAGATACAGGATGATGTATAGCTCAATAAGTTATTGTCATGTGAGTGCATCTACTCCACTTAACCCCCTACAATCCAGCCAAACTGAGAAGTAATCATCTTTGAGAATCTCCATGTCTCCTGAGACCTTTTGATCATTCTCTGCCCACTGCCCAAATTCTAACTCTAATATCACTCACTCATGTGCAGGATGCATTGAGATTTCAAAAAGGTAAGCTCTAGAGACAAATAGATGTGGCTGTAAAACCTAGGACTTTTATTTATTGCTTCTGTATGGTTAGCTTGCTGGACCTTCTCTGAACCTTAGCTTCCTTACCTATATTATGCAGAATTGAACAATAGTGCCTCTCATTGCATTGCTGTGAAGATTAAGTAAGGTTCATGCATTATAAAGCACTTGGTATACCAAGAAATTAATGAAGATTAACCATTAAACATATGGATTTTTAAAAAAACCCTCTATTTGCACTCTTATTGTGTGATTCTATTGTGTCTCTTCTACTGCTTGGTTCAGTTTGTGTGGCTGTATAAATGCTTGCATATCAGTCTTCTTCCTGAGTGGCATTCCCTGTATAGCATGAGTTTATGACACAGAGGTGAGGTGGTGAGAGTGAACGATGGAAGTGAGGCAGGCAAAGGGGCAGATCTGAACTCTGCTATTAGCTGTGCAAACAGGAGCAGATCTCCACATTTCTCTGACCTCTGCTTCCTCATCTGATAAACGGGCGTGGCGATATTGACAGCACAGAGTTGACGAGAACACGAAACAATCCCATTCGGACAGAGTCTGGAACGTATTTGGTGGCTGAGACCTATTCATACCTGTATTTTGATTTTTAAAAATACCAGCAACCCTCCCTCTGCTTCCCTCTGGGATTCTGAACCTTTTACTCTAAGTCTTTTTATAGTTCATGCGATCCTACAGCAAAGGGAAAGCTGGATGGAAATATCTCCTCGCCTCTTGTGGGTGATTAGTTTACACCCAAATTACAAAATCTGATTATAAGTTTATAAATGTCTCTGCTTGCAGAAAGAGACCCGTATTATTAATGGTCATAAAATTAAATCACCCAGTGCATTTCTATTCCGAAAGAAAAACCGATCTACGTTCCCCAGTCAGCCTGTATAACGTAGACATATAAACGGAATTGGGGAGGAGAACACCCACCATGTTATTTATTCAGTTCCAAAACATTTGCCACACACCATATGGCAGGATTTTTTTTTTTGCCTTCTCAAGCCTTTTTCACAGATGTAATTATAATTCTTTTCACCTACCCCAGAGAGATTATCTTGAGTATTGCAAAGAATGTGTGAAACTGGAGACCTTACAGGGAACTTTATGATCGTTGCACTCAGTCTCCTTGTACTTTGCAAAGTCCAACTACTGGCCCGTGGACGGTTGCTCTACAGAGCATCCAGCCTGAGGTTTCCCCTGGGGACTGTTAATGGTGGGTGGAGGTTGACCGTTATCACGATCATCTATCTTCCCATGTGCATCACCATCTTGCCAGTAGGGTGCAGTTCAGCTGGACTGGTGGGCTACACTATCATCCTGAAACCTGCCCAGCCCTCTCCTTCTCTGGCTTCTTTATCATCTTCGGGGGGTTCCCTGATCTCACTGGAATGCAGATCTTAGTAATATTTCACACCACATTCTTAGCATGAGGGACCTTAGGATCTACCTCTCTTTTATGTCACACAGAACCAAGAAAGAGATTGAACTTGAGCCAGGCATCTGCTAAACACTTATTTTAATTTTTTTTTCTGGTACATAGGAATATTAATAAGGGTTGATTCAGGTCAGCCCAGAAAGTGTGTGCAGATATGACCAGGCATTCCTGAGATGGCAAAGAACTTCCCCCTACTGATTAAACATGCTGTGTCAGACTTTATACTAAGTGCTTTCTGTACACGAGCTCATTCATGTTTATAATAACCCCGTGAGGTAAATAGTCTCGTATTTTTAGAGATGGAAACTGAGGCTCTGGGTGCTTAAGCGCTGTGGTCAGGGTTATATGTGTTTCCTCTACCACATGTTATAATAATAACAACAACAGCCACAGGGATGTAGTGTAGGACCCTCTGTACACATGTCACCCTACGATGATTCCCCCGCTTGCCTATAAAAAGGTCACTCTTAGTGACCTCCCCCCAACCCCATTTGAAATGAGGAGCTAGGACTCAGGAAGCATGAGGGACTTACATGTAAGTTCCCACGACTAGCAAATGTGCCCTCACCCAGTTCTTACCCGGTTCACGATGCACATTACAGTGTGTCACGCACCCTCTGAGTTTTAAAACATGAGAAACTAACCTCCATTTATATCCTTGTTTCTATGGAGTGATGTGTTCCAAACTCTGAACATCTGAGTTACGAAGAAACTTTTGGCAACAGAACCTGTTTATGTGTTGAAGACTGTCTGTATCTTCCATATTGATAGGGTGCGTCTGGCAAGAACAAAAATTGTCTTGTGATTTACCAGATGGCAATTCTGTTCTCCAGCTGGATTGGGAATCCCAGAGGACCCATCTCTTCCTGCAGGGTGCCAGCAGTGCCACCTCTGCGCTGTGGCTTCACCACCATACGCAGGTCTTCTCAGACTCCCGGACTTCAGGAGAATGTGAGGGAGGTAACCCAGGCCTTGACATGCTCCTCAGGAACGGCCTACATGGACATCCTCTGCACCGGAGTAATCATGGCCATGTGCATCCTCCAGAGTTTGGGATTTACAAACCATTGTGCTAAAAGTGGGGGGTGGCTTCTTCTGTAAAATTCATCCAGGGAAGAACTATGCTTGATAGCTTACGGCAGTGTTTTTTAGTTGTTTTCGATCATAGCTTCCAGAAAGATACAACTTTTCATTGTGACCCAGTGCATATATGTAAGTGTATATGCCTATATACATATAATTTAAAAACTCATTATACACATAACGTGTGTATGGTGGATGTAACAAAAATTTCACAAAATAATACCCTTGTTGTGTGAGATTCACTCTTATTTTCCTATTCTAATCCATTTCCGTTCGTTCCTTTACATTAAACAAATGTTCTGGTTATAGCCCTCAAGACTGTTTGACAGCCTGCAGTTTGAAAATCACTGCTTCAGTACTGGTTCCAGTTAAGCTCTAGACCTGGTCTCTTTTTGGCCTCAGTTTTCTCATCTGTAAAATGGATATCATACCTCTGCCTTTCTCATGTGATTGTGGTGAGGGTTAAATAAGGTCATGCTTGTCTGCAAATCCTTAGTAAGTGATTCCTTTTATAATAAAGTGATTAATTATTATCTATATCCTTTAGTTTAAAGATGGGAAACAGAGCCACTGAAGGGGAAGGGGTTCACCAGAGGCCACTCTGGCAGTGAGCAGAGTTTGGGACCAGAACCCAAACCTCTGACACATGCTTATAATTCTAGGCCACCTGAAAAGCCGCATTAACTTCTTGAGATGACCAGCGCATCTTCAAATGCATGACTCCCCTGTGCCTTTCCTGGCCTCTCTAGAACCTGCTCTTACCAGGTGTCCTGCTGAGAGTTTTCAAAACACCAGTGTCCCAGGGAGGCCACGCGTTTTCCCACCTGGCTAGGGAATGAGGTCATGGTGATGTTCAAACGGGAGGAAAAGGTCTCCCAAAGAGTCTCACCAAGTCCTTCTCAGTCCCTCAGCGAGATCGGCCCCGGGAAGGTAAGACGGCAGAGTGTGCTTACGTTCTGAGCTGGTGTGTAAGAACTACCGTGGAGTGAGCTGAGGGCTGTGTGGGGAAGGTGGTAGTGGGGAGTAAAGAATGTTCTAGCATCTTCACGTAGGTGTAGAGTGGGCGACTAGGTCGGCTTTCCCTCCTGACCATTCCCCCGTGATTATCCAGTGCTTTCCCACCTCTTCGCCTTTGCTCAGGCGGTTCTTCCCACCGAAAACATCGTCGCTTCTTCTCCCACATACTCACCCTCCCCCCCATCCTAACGCCTTTCTGTGCTGCCTGCCCTAATCCTACTTTATGGTAGCTGGCATCTTTTGGGGGGCACTTGTCACTCTCTGTCTGTGTCAAGGATTAGTATGTAAAATTGTTCTCTCCTACTAACGTTTGAGGGTCAGAATCTGTATCTCAGTTATCTTTGTGTCTTTCTTGGCACCGAGCAAAGTGTTTTGTTTGTGCATATAAGGCACTGGAACACGTTGGGTAAATGAATGAGACTGTGGGGAAGTGAATGTTATAAACTGCTTGATACCACCAGGATAATTTATTGAGGATGTATTTACAAGCGTGTGTGTTTTCCATAACAAAATTGTAAGCCAGAGGTTTTCACCCTTTGGTACTCATGAGGAGTACCAAACTGGAGAGTTTATCTAACTACTGAGGCCCCACCACCGGAAATCCTGTTTAAATTGGTCTGGGCTGGGACCAAAGGGATGCATATGTTTAACATTCTTGGTGTCGTAATGTGCAGCTATGGTTCAGAGCCGCTGCCGTTAGCTTTTTGATTAATAGGAAGACGGTACATGAAAGTGCTTAGTAGAGTAACTGGTCCGTGGTAGTGCTCTTTAAATACGTATAAACATGTTCTCTCCTCCCTCTTGAGGGCTAGAACTTTATATTATGCCTCTTTCCATTGTGCCGGGAGCTGAGCCCAAGGGACAAGTTAAAGAGAGGACAGCAGATGTTTCAGTGGGAATATGATCTGATCTCCAATGAGCCAGTCCATGGAATGAGGGCTGCACGCTCACAGAACTCGGGCAAAATCGTTGTCGACTTGGGCATTTGGGAAAAACTTTGTGAATGAAGTTAGATTTGATTGGGCTTCAGTGAATGGGCAGATTTCGCAGATGGGTGGAAAGCAAACTGAAGGACATTCTAGAAAAGGAACACAGCACTATCGAAGACAGCAAGATAGAGAGAGACTGTCATGTGCCAGGCACAGTGCTGAGTCCTCTATGTGCCTGACCTTATTCAAGACTCATAGGATCTATTACTGTCCCCACTCTACATGTGAGGGATCAAGATTCAGAGAGGGCAGGCAGTTAGCTCAAGGTCACAGAGATACTAAGTGGTGGTGCTGAGATTTCAAGGGAGATTCGTCTGAGATGTCGCATGCTGAAAAACGATGCGGGGTGGGTGCGTCATGTGCAGACAAGTCTGTCTGAGTAGATGGACTCGGAGAGGGAAGAAGTAGCTAGATGAGAAAGATGTGTTTGGGCTAGAACGTGGATACCAGTGCACCTCCGGATTTTGAACTTTACCTTGGGAGCCACGGGGAGTTGTAAATTTTTGAGTGACACCACGAATGTGGCTGAAAGTACAGAGACTCGTGAGTTAGCAGGGTTGACAGGAGCCTTGGGGTAAGTTATTTAATCTACAACTGGCCTGATGAGAAAATTGATTTTACCTTTCCGAAATTATTCTTGCTGGGGATCAAATGCAACAATTCAACCCTTCCTGGAAAAATAGATTTGTGAGCATCCGCGTGAGCAGGCTTAGCGATCTCATCTCAGTGGTTTTCTCTAGGCGGGGCATTCAGCAAGAACAGTTTTACTGAACATCTACTACATGCCAGACCCTGAGCTGTGAGCTTCAGAGGCAGAGCTAAAAAAGACTCGCTCCCTTCTCCTTTTCCTCCTGTTGGTGATGCCCTCAGGGACCAAGCTGGGATTGACTCATCAGAGGCTTTCCATGATCTCCCAGCCATCTCTTCACTGAGCTGGAAATGCACAGAATTACCTTAACATTCCCAGCTGGGTCTTATTCTCCAAGCTGCTTTCATCTGTTGTCTTGCTTTTCTTTGAACTACATCCAATTTATCACTTTTTTTCTTTTCTTCCTGGAAACATGATGCTCAAAATTGAACACAGCCATCCAATTAAGTCTTAACCACAGCCAACTAGGGCATAGTAATTGTCTAGCTTGTTTTACATGGTGAAATCTTATTAATAGGTAGATGGGGAGAGGAATGTGGGTATACCAGGGTCACTTGGAATTTCTATGAGGCAGCACATGCAAAGGTGGACAGTAGAAACTGATAAGCCATCAGCTGCCTTAGAAAAACTCAATATTTTTTGGAATGTTTTATTTGGGAGGGTTTTATATTCACTTATTTTATTACTTTGACATTTTTATAACCCTGGTAACAATTTTTTTTTTATAAGTTAAGCTTTTACTTAGGTACAGTGTAAAGCTGTTCTTAAGATGAAAGCTGTTATCTGATTTCAGAGCTTAATGTTTAAAAGTTCTCAAGCTGGTGAATCTAAAGACATTCCCTGCATAATTGTGTACTTAGAATTCAGTAGCAGCGTAAAAGAGAGAGTGAGCTTCATGTTCTGTCTGGAATTACGAAAAAGACAATTTATTTTTAAGTGAACTGGGGGACGAGGGGGGGAAGACTGTGGCGGAAGATGTGTAGCGGAGTTACTGCAATACCATCTGGAAACTTGGCTGGAAAAGAAGAGAAAGCCTAGAAGGAACAAGAAATGGGATGCCTGAGCCTAGAAGGGACCAACGGGCTCCGGCAGATGCGGTCTCCGCCAGTGAGGTGACTTTGTACAGAGTGGAGGGTGGGAAGGTGGGGAGCTAATTTTCCTCTCGAATGAGAAGGCAACAATTATTTAAATAAAAAAAAATTGTGGCACAGTATAAATAACATAAAATCTACCATTTTAACCATTTTTAAGTGTCCAGTTCAGTACATTCACATTGGGTAACCAACACAGCATCCATCTCCAGACTGAAATTCTGTATCCATTAAACAAATAACTCATTCTCCCCCTCACTGGTCCCTGGGAACCATCATTCGATTTTATTATTTTATTATTATTACTTTATTTAAGTATCATTGGCATACAATAGCAGTTATTATTATTTTTTTTTTTACTACGAGTGGACAGAGGAGAAGGGTCTTTTTTTTGGTCAGGGTTCACCTAATCATAACCAGTTTTATGAAATATCTTTAAACTGTTCCAACTTCACCATTTCCCTCCTGCTAGGTTTAGCCTTGGTGGCTTCAGTTCCATAGTCCCGTGGCCCTGACTGTGATCTCCATGACAGCGGGAGGCTTAAGGGTACCCTCTGCAGTGCTCAGGGCCGGATGGTATTGTTTACCACCTGCCTGGCACTGTGATCAGTACTTTACATCTTTGTCTTGAGGAGTCTCGCATCAGTCCTGCAAAGGAGAGAATGCTAAACCTGTCTTAACAGATGAAGAAACCGAGCATATGACAATTTAAGTGATTTTTTTCAGGGGCCAGTGGAGGAGCCTATAAGTAAATCTCTACAATTTTTCAATACTTTTCCATCCCTAAATTCCTTCATCAGCATCTTCTATAGGAAGATGGGACTTTCAGACACAGGTGCCACTGAGAAGTAAGAATCTGTTTCCTTTTCAAGGCTGTGTTTCCCCAACACTGATTTCATAGGATGGCGGTAGGTGTTTCTTAAAACTGAAAAACAGTTGGGGGAAAGGGCTGGCCCTATTTCTGTGTAGTCTAATAAGTTCAGGAACATTGAGTTAAACACAGTTTAATAGAGTTTTCCTCAAAGGTAATCTCAGAGGCTGGATTATTCATCCAGGCTGCAAACTTATTTTTCCTCATTTTATGACAACCTCATGAATCTGATACTCCATAAAAAAACTTTGGCAAATGCCAGGGGTGACATTCGGAATATTGAATGACTGTTACAGCTTGGACATTGGCCAATCAGACTGGATAGCAGCCCAGACAGAAAGAACAGGAGCCAACAATGGGTGTGGGCACACCAATGTGTCCTGATGGGACATGCCACCTTCAGGGCTTCAGGACTCAACCGGTCTTGGAAGACTCTTGGAAGATGGGCAGTTCAGGTATTGGGGAGCAACCATGTGGGCCAGCTGTCCCAAGGGAAGAGGGAAGCCCATTTTGGGAATGCTTCTTGGGGCTGTCCAGGATGCTTGGACTGGAAATGACTTTTATCTGTCTGGTGCTACCCCTGCCTAACCTATAAGTAAGTAGCAGTTGGGAGGTCTTGAGTCTGTCAGTCGTGGCCATCTGCTTGGCTCCATTTTCTTTTGAGCGGTGGCAGCATAGCTGATCAGAAGGGCACTGGACAGGAGCCAGAGGGGGCGGGCTCTGCCTGGGATGCACGGTGACGGAGGCTAGTTTGCATCCCTTGACGGGCTTCTGTTGTCTGTAGTGGAGAGAGTGAGGTAGGTTATCAGATTCTCTTCCAGCTCTAACACCTTACAATGCCATCTTCTGGGCAGCTCTTAGATTTGCCGATTACTATTTTTACTAAGTAACTATATCTCCGCCATCAAGTAAAGACAATAGATGTTTCTTCCTTACCTGTCAGACGATGCTGCTACAAAGATAAAGCCTCCCCCTAAACCCCGACTTTCGAATTCCATGTCTGTCTGATTCTCTTCCATGCTTGATGCACCGCCAGAAGTGGAGTGGGGGCAATGTATCTTTAATATTTATTAAAGGGCTCCAAATCTCTGTAATCTTCCCTCTTTGATCCTTTTAAATATTCTAAACTCCTTTTTTTATTTAAACATGTTTGACTGGTCTAATCATGGGCTGACTTGCTTCCTTAGCTCTCTCTGCATTTTCTCTAGTGAGCTGGGTGAAAAGGGACGAGGCTTATGGGAGACGTTTAATGCTCCTGTCAGTTATGTTTCTACTTTGTCCAAGTTGAAGCAATCTAACCCAAAAAACCCACCACTGCGATTGATGCTCAGGAAATTATCACAAAGGAATCCAAGCTATTTATCTGAAGATATTTGTCACCATGTTATTTATAAGGGTATCATATTGGAGGCATACTTACTATATAATACAAAGAACATGTATTAGCAAATTATATTAGAATACTCATTTTATGCAGTTATTGAAATTTTAGTCCTGACTGTGACATAGAATTTTAAGGAAACTAGGGCTATAATTACGTCAACCCCACAACTGCCTATGCAGAGGACTAAAGGGGAAAGTGGACAGATAAGCATGTCTGATTCATTAGGGTAGTGGGATTATGGCATTCTAAATGACATTTTTTTCCGTCAGTTTCTGTTATTTTAGTTGCAACATTATTCGTGCAATATACAAGACATGGGAAATCATATTATGTAAGGTGGAATAAGCATTGACTTTAGAATTGGACAAATCTATAGTCAGATCCTGATTTTTGTTACTTCTACATGTAAGAATTAGGGCAGATCTCTTATTCTCACAGAGGCCAGTGTGTGGAAAGCAAGTTCTTTCCTCCTCTTAAAGCCAAGTCAAATAAAATTAAATGAAATGACTGCGTAATTGTAAAAACATCTAGTGTTATAATAAGCCACAGAGTTCGACCTTTGCTCTTTCCTGAACATCTATATTTTAAAGCTATCTTCTTCTAGAATTAGTAGGAAACACTACAGCATCATCCCTATGGGCTTGAACGCCAGCTCCTCCATGTCCTACCTCTGTGACCTTGGGCAAGGGACCTCTCTGAGCTTCCGTTTTCTCTTGTTTCATGTTTTACCAGGTTAGTAAGCAATATTCCTCTTTTTCTTGCCTGAGTTCAGAACCAGCTAAGAGTCACGTGAGTCAGAAAGATCGCGATCAGAATATTACTTTCTTTTCTTTAAAGCCGTTTGGAGAATGTGACAGGGACGCATAGCAGCAGTGGGTTTCCTAACCCAGATTTTCTTAGCTCAGCCCTAAGCAGCACGGTACAACCCAAGGGGCTCCTGCCTCAGGGGAGAGCAGAATGTGGCCCCCCTGCTGGTGGCAGAAACCGAGAAATGACTTGCAGACCTAGTTTCCTCTTCCAGGTATGCCCTTGAAAATTCAGTGGGGTCGCGTGTATTATTTATTTACTTGTTTGTTTATATTTAAGCATAGTTGGTATTCAATATTAGTTATATTAATTTCAGGTATGCAATAGTGATTCAACCTCTTTATGCCTTACAATGCGATTTCTCCTCCTCCCAGTCAAGATGGGGGGATGGCTGAAAAAGGTGAAGGGGAATAGTCAGTAATATTGTGATAAGTACACGTTATTTTTTAAACAGTAGCTTGCATATAATCAGGGCTCAGTAAATAGAGGCTGCTACTTCCCCAGGTAAAAGACACTCCTGGGTGTCTTTGTGGATGAACTGCCAGACCAGTATGACCACATGAAGAGAGGGAAGTTGCATGGTGCCAGAAGCATGGCCTCTGAAACCAAATGCCCTGGGTATGAATCCTGGCTCCCTTGCTTCCCGGTGGCATGACCTTGGGCAGTTTACTTAACCTCCATGTATCTTAGTTTCTCCATCTGTAAAATAGGGATAAGAGTAGTAACTACTCATAGAGTCTTTATGAGAATTAAAGAAGTTAATACTTGTAAAGCACTTAGAGCAGTCCCTGGCACATAGTAAACATGTTTGTTATGTGTAAATAAGTAATGAAGGCCTAGACTATAGGGCCTCCCCACTTCATAGCATCGGTGGATTTAGGGTACAGTGACGACATGCCGGACCGTCTCTATTAATGAGCGTATTAAAGGGATTTCTCATGTCTCCTGAACCTTCCATCCCTTTACATTTTGTTGGGGAAAAAATAACTCCGCAACTGGCAATGGGAATGATTCTGAGTTAAACTGCCTTCATTAGTATGTGTAGAGTTTTAGACTTTGGGTCAAGAGCCTTCTTTCTCCCTCCCACCACCCTAAATTTCTTGGTTAAATTCCCAGCAAGATGAAGATTATTTATAATTTGGCCCTAACTGCAGCCCAGCAGGAGAACATGTTAATGAGTTCATTAATTAATTAGCTTGCATTTGCATAGTACTTAAGCATTTGCAAAGCCCTTTCAGATTCATTATTTCATTTTATGATCACAATACTCCAGTGAGGAACAAGGCAAGGGTTATCCAGATTTTCAGATAAGGAGACTGAGGCTCCATGAGGTTAACTAGTCAGCCCTAGACAACTAGTTCAGTGTCAGAACAGACTCTCATTTAAATCTTAGCTTCTCTAATTAAGTTACTCAGCCTCAATGGGTGTTAGTTTTCTCCTCTGTAAAACAAAGTAAAAAATAGTGTCAACCCCATGTGGACTAATATGAATATTAACCAATACACAGAAAGCACACAATGTAATTGCTTGGTCAGTGGTAAGGTTGTTATTATAAAGAATGACAATAAGCATCCATTAAGTATAACAGTGGTGTGGGCTGTGGAAGCCTCACAGGCAAAGCGCATTGTGGGAAAGAGGCAGGAGTAAATTCTATCCATTTTATTCAGTGGGGAATTGGGAAAGTCTACAGTGAGGCAGAGGAGTTGAACCTTGACAGGTGAATATAAATTTTTTCCAGGTAGAGAAAGAGGAAAAAGGAACTTGAGGGGACACAACTGATTGACTTAAATCACAGACTGGTGGACTTATTTGCTGTCTTCAGGGAATGAATAGCAATCCGGTTAGGCTACTGACTGTGGGTATCTAGTGTTGAAGGTGATGACGGGTGCGTGGATATGGATATATCATAAGATACCTACCTAGTGGTAGTGGTGATTGTTGGAGTGTGGGCATGGTGATAAGAGTAATGTACTTTGCAACGAAGGTAATGATTGGGGGCTGGGCATAGAGATGACATTAAGTACATAGTGGTTGCGATGGTGGGGGGAGTGTGGGCATGGAGATGGGTAGACGCTAACGACGAGATGGCCAGCATGGTGAGGGTTAAATTCTGAAGGTCTTCAAATCCATGACAGTAGGTTTATACTTCCATGGGAAATTATATGACTGATGCTTGTCTATATGTTCTTAAGAAGAGGAAATGATTTTCTCTGGTCCTTGTTTCAGAAAGATGACAATGATGGTATGGGATGGATTAGAAGTGAGTATTTCTATGTGCACGAAAAAATAAAAAATAAAAACGAATCTTTCAATCAAAAAAGCAACATTCTGGGTTATGCTGGAATGTCTTTTGAAGAAGAACATGTTTTCTTTTCTTTTACTCTTAAATTTTACTCTGTATTTTCCAAGGGTCTGTTTGATTTCTAGGCCTGGAGGGTCAGGCTTGCAAATGTGGACTGAAAACACACAGTGTCTTTTCATCTCCAAAAGGCTTATATTCATAAATTCATAGAAACTTAGATTAGCATGGGACCCTTAGAGACCTCTAATTCCAAATTCTCATGGAACAACTGGGTAACCATAGTCTTTGCA
>NW_011888842.1:5460842-5483610 GCF_000151845.1 Pteropus vampyrus | reverse complement strand
AGTTGTTTAATTGTGTTTTAATAAAATCCATGGGAGGAACTCAAAAAAATAGTTTACCCTTTATGAAAACAAAGGAATAATGGGAATGCCATTACTTTTTAAAATTTTGAGTACATTGTAATGGACACAACTTGGGCATCAGTGGTCTGGCAGAGACAGGTTTGTTGGTAACCAGTCTCACTTCTTGGATGCAGAGGAAGACTACATTTCCCAACCTTCCCTTGAAATTAATTTGGGACCATGTGTTTTGGTTCTGGCCAATAGGATGCAGAATTGAAGTGATCATTCTCAATTTACACTCTTGATCCTAAAATCTCTCATGCAATTTTCCTTTTTCTCTTTTTCCTTCTCTTGGCGACCATGAAAGTCTTGTGTTAAAGACGGGGACATGCCTGGGTGTAAATTTCTAATTGAGTCACTATTGGAGGAGAGCCACTGAGAGAGCTACCCATCCTGTACTCACTGTGGCTGAACGAGAAACAGTGTAAAACCATGAAGATTCCAAGGTTTATTACTTATTTCAGCCTAGTCTAGCCAGTTCCAACGAATACAAATAGCATGTCACTGGCTTTAATTTTCCCTAACAGATTTGATTCCCTAATAGTATTGCCCAGTGAAAGAAAGTATTTATTAGTTGAACTATAAACATTTGTATAAGCACCTCACAAAAGAGATTATTGTATCTCTTCTCTCCATTGAGACCTCCTGACATCCCTTGAGGAAAATCAAGAAGGTGTTCATCATGCCCAGTTTATAGGTACACATGGTTGGTTACCAGCAGGCATAGATAAAGACGATTGTCCAGAATAAGGAGCTCCATGTCTCATCTCAATTCCAAATTCAGGTTTTTTGTTTCCAACCCCAGGACTCCCTCACCACACACCTGCAGACTGAAGTAGAGATAGCACGATGGCGAAGCCAGCCTGGGACATCCAAAATGGCTCATGTCAAATGACCTCTATTATGAAGCTAGGAGGAATTTAATTATGAAAACTTTAGAGCCAGTGGCATCTCCAAGCTAAGAAAAAACAAAATTTTAACCATTTTCTTATATTTCACTATTTATGCTAGCTATGCATTATTTTCCTTGATTTTTGGTGTTACTCTAGAGATTATAGTATTTTTGTATTATTTAAAGACTAACATATTTATACTTTTTCATTTCCTGGAAAATTCAAGGACCTTAGAGCACTTCCCTTTACTCACTTCACTCCTTTGTGTTATTTCATTGTATGTTCTTGTTTTATTAATATTAAACCTCAGAAAGCATTATTATATCTTTGTATTATTTTATATAGTTAATATTTATATAGATTCACTCCATATATGCTTGCAAGGGATCAATCGATATGCTTTTCTTTCAGCCTGAAGTATATCCTTTGGTATTTACTATAATGAAGATCTACTATTGATGAATTAATTAGGTTTTGTTTGTCTGCAGTTGTATTATTTTGCTTTCATCTTTTTCACTGGATATAGAATTTTAGATTGGTAGTTATATTCCTTTAGTCTTTGAAGGTATCATTTCATTTTCTTCTGGTCTCAATTACTTGTGCTCAGAGGTCAGCTGTAATTCTTATTGATGTTCCTTTGAAGATAATACACATTTTTTTCCTCTGGCTGCTTTTATGTTTTTTTTAAAATTTTTCTTTGGATTACTTGTCTACATGTGGTTTCCTATGCGTATATGCTGATGGGGTTTGTAGTACTTCTAGAATTTGTGGCTTGAAGTCATTCATTTGTTTGCATAGTTCTTAGTCATTATTTCTTCAAATATTATTTCTGCCTATTCTCTTTCCTCTCCTTCTAGTGCTTTAAATGTATATAATTTGTCTGACCTTTTCAAGATGTCTCATTGTATCTTATTCTCTCTTCTATTGTTTTGTCTCTTTGTGTCTTAAGCTATTTTCTTTGGTCTTATCTTCCAATTAACAGTTCTCTCTTGTGCTCTATCTAATCTTCCCTTAAGCTATCCATTGTGTTCTAATTTCAGTTATTGTGTTTTTCCATTCTAGAACTCCCATTTGATTGTCTTTTATGGCTTCCAGTCCTCTGCTAAAGTGGTCCATCCTGGTATCAAAGATATTAAACATGTTGATCCTCTAGAGAGTATTTATATTCTGCTTCTGATAGTTAGATTAGGGGAAGATTTAAAAAACTGAATCAGAGATTGAGCTAATTTAAAGCTGGGTTTTAGTGTTTTTAAGAGCTTTTTTTTTTTTTTTGATGGACATTCTTTTTAGAGCAGTTTTAGATTCATAATAAAATTGAGAGGAAGATGCAGAGATTTCCTATATACCTCCTGCTTCCTACTCACATGCATAAATCCCCCCATAATCAATATCCCCCACCAGGGCCAATTTGTCACAGTTGATAGCCATATCAATTGACATATCATTATCCACCAAAGACTATAGTCTAAATTGGTGTTCACTCTTGGTGTTGTACATTTCATAGTTCTGGACACGTGTATGATGACATGCATCAACCATTATAGTTTCATACAGAATAGTTTCCTTGCCTTTAGGGCACTTTTAGTTCTTGTTTATCCTTACTCTGGGATGGAGCTTTTCAAAAATGTCAGAAGAAAGCTCCTCCTTGGCAGGCCCTGAACTCCAATTTTAATTACTCTAGCCCCATAAGATTACTCTGTTCAACTTTATGATTAGCTTCTGAGCCGCTCAGAGACCCCTTTGGAATCATCAGATGCCTCTAGGAGTGAAGCAGCACCAAATGTTAGACTCATTTCTCTGACTTTCCTTCTCTCTGGAATCTCAGCCTTTCAAGTCTTGGGAGTTCTCAGATGTCTTTAAATTGATTATTGTTTTTATAATTGATATAGTTTTCTAATAGTTCTCCATAGGACTGTTGGTCTAAAACAAACTAGTCTACCCTAGCCAGGAGCAGAGTTCCCCTTCTAAGCACTTTCTGGTAAATCTGTAGATTTCATTCATTCAGTTATTTTCTTTTGTAGAGTCTCCGGTTGCATTTAAATGTAAATGTGTATCTTCATGCAGACTTGAGCAGGTATAGCTCCAGAATAGAATTTCTGACGATTGGTATAATTAAAGGAGTATATTTGACCCTTAAACCTACAAGAATATAATGTGTTTCAAAAAAATATTTCTTATCTGGGAAAGTAAAATGAACTTGGTACTGTGAGAGTGAGAATCATAAGCTCAACATTAGAATCTTGTTCTAGCCCACATATGCCAGGTGTTCTTCCACTTAGAAGCCATCGCCTTCCCCCTCCACCCCCCCCACCTCCCCAGCTTAGCCAACGGGAGCCAGAGCTGCCTTTTCATTTGGTAATGGAGATCGTAAACATTCATGAAGAAATACATCATGCTAGAATTTAACGGGAAGGGAAGCATTGCCTTGGTTGCTACCTCCCAGACACAGAAATTAAAGAGAATCAAACGAGACATTTTAGCACAAACAAATGTAGCACCACTTTCATAATGGCACAAATACTAAGGAAATAAAGCCTGGTCTACAGGGTCTGTGAATGAGAACGTCAGCTTTGGCTCCTTTTTTTCACAATTTATATCCAGTGCTAGCATAGTACTTGACACATGGCAAGTGCTCAAGTATTTTTTTGCAGGGAACAGTGGTTGAAACTTAGAACCCTATCGTGTTTTATCCCTTTTTAAAAGCTGGAACTAGAAACTTTATACATTACCATTTTAACTCTTATTTTACAAATGAGGAAACCGGTTCATATTTGTTGAGTTATTGCTGAAAGTAGATTATAATAGCAAGCAAGAAAACCTGAAAAAAGCCGTATGATTTAGGCTTTGTTTATAAAGTTACATATGTAAAGATAAGTGGCCAATACCAGGGGTACATAAATACAGCAGGTCCTGGAATAAGATTGCGTCGTTCAACTTTGTTTTGTTGTAACTTTGATGAGATGCCATAGGAACTTAACTTGTTTCTATCGATTAGCCTGTGCTAAAATTGGTTTCGTTTTAGATCATTTCACTTAAAGTTGCTAGTATAGAACCTATCGACGATGTTAAGTGAGGGCTTACTTTACAAAGAAATACAAGTACACACCCATGCACATCATTTTACCCAAGAACCTGGGTGAAGGACACTGGGATTTATTGAAGGAAACTTTTAAGTAAATCATGCAGGAGGCAGAATGAGCTGCATCTCATAATGTGTCCTCTGGTGTCCTGGGAAGATTATAGGAGTGAACTCTTCCAAATCTCTCTCTCTCTATAGATATGGAATGGGTTTGAGTATGTTGGCTAAAGTGATTTAGCACAGGCAAACCCTGTATTCTATTAGATGGTCGCCTTCCATTGTTTTGATAAAACCGTCTCTCTCTCCGCATTTCAAGGGAGAATCACTTGCTATAGCATTTGGCTATTGCCGTTTCCATGCTTGGAAACTTGAGATTAAAAGAGAAGACTATATTTAAGTCAAATGCCAAGTCTTCTTTTTGAAATAGAAACCCCTCTTGTTGTCTGAGGTAATTATTAAAATGTGGATCGGAACAAAGTAATATTTTTTCAGCCCGTGCCCCGTAAGTTTAGATCAGGAAGTGGGGAAAGACTGACTTTTTCTTTGTTCTCTATTAGATTTGCTATGGGAGAAAAACTAAAACCCCACATTTTAGATTTATAATAAATGATTCTTTGCCGACCTGGTATCTGCTGACATCGATGCTCTCTTTCCTCTCCTTCTAGTGCTTTAAATGTATATAATTTGTCTGACCTTTTCAAGATGTCTCATTGTATCTTATTCTCTCTTCTATTGTTTTGTCTCTTTGTGTCTTAAGCTATTTTCTTTGGTCTTATCTTCCAATTAACAGTTCTCTCTTGTGCTCTATCTAATCTTCCCTTAAGCTATCCATTGTGTTCTAATTTCAGTTATTGTGTTTTTCCATTCTAGAACTCCCATTTGATTGTCTTTTATGGCTTCCAGTGCCCTGCTAAAGTGGTCCTTCCTGGTTTCAAAGATATTAAACATGTTGATCCTCTAGAGAGTATTTATATTCCGCTTCTGATAGTTAGATTAGGGGAAGATTTAAAAAACTGAATCAGAGATTGAGCTAATTTAAAGCTGGGTTTTAGTGTTTTTAAGAGCTTTTTTTTTTTTTTTGATGGACATTCTTTTTAGAGCAGTTTTAGATTCATAATAAAATTGAGAGGAAGATGCAGAGATTTCCTATATACCTCCTGCTTCCTACTCACATGCATAAATCCCCCCATAATCAATATCCCCCACCAGGGCCAATTTGTCACAGTTGATAGCCATATCAATTGACATATCATTATCCACCAAAGACTATAGTCTAAATTGGTGTTCACTCTTGGTGTTGTACATTTCATAGTTCTGGACACGTGTATGATGACATGCATCAACCATTATAGTTTCATACAGAATAGTTTCCTTGCCTTTAGGGCACTTTTAGTTCTTGTTTATCCTTACTCTGGGATGGAGCTTTTCAAAAATGTCAGAAGAAAGCTCCTCCTTGGCAGGCCCTGAACTCCAATTTTAATTACTCTAGCCCCATAAGATTACTCTGTTCAACTTTATGATTAGCTTCTGAGCCGCTCAGAGACCCCTTTGGAATCATCAGATGCCTCTAGGAGTGAAGCAGCACCAAATGTTAGACTCATTTCTCTGACTTTCCTTCTCTCTGGAATCTCAGCCTTTCAAGTCTTGGGAGTTCTCAGATGTCTTTAAATTGATTATTGTTTTTATAATTGATATAGTTTTCTAATAGTTCTCCATAGGACTGTTGGTCTAAAACAAACTAGTCTACCCTAGCCAGGAGCAGAGTTCCCCTTCTAAGCACTTTCTGGTAAATCTGTAGATTTCATTCATTCAGTTATTTTCTTTTGTAGAGTCTCCGGTTGCATTTAAATGTAAATGTGTATCTTCATGCAGACTTGAGCAGGTATAGCTCCAGAATAGAATTTCTGACGATTGGTATAATTAAAGGAGTATATTTGACCCTTAAACCTACAAGAATATAATGTGTTTCAAAAAAATATTTCTTATCTGGGAAAGTAAAATGAACTTGGTACTGTGAGAGTGAGAATCATAAGCTCAACATTAGAATCTTGTTCTAGCCCACATATGCCAGGTGTTCTTCCACTTAGAAGCCATCGCCACCCCCCTCCACCCCCCCACCTCCCCAGCTTAGCCAATGGGAGCCAGAGCTGCCTTTTCATTTGGTAATGGAGATCGTAAACATTCATGAAGAAATACATCATGCTAGAATTTAACGGGAAGGGAAGCATTGCCTTGGTTGCTACCTCCCAGACACAGAAATTAAAGAGAATCAAACGAGACATTTTAGCACAAACAAATGTAGCACCACTTTCATAATGGCACAAATACTAAGGAAATAAAGCCTGGTCTACAGGGTCTGTGAATGAGAACGTCAGCTTTGGCTCCTTTTTTTCACAATTTATATCCAGTGCTAGCATAGTACTTGACACATGGCAAGTGCTCAAGTATTTTTTTGCAGGGAACAGTGGTTGAAACTTAGAACCCTATCGTGTTTTATCCCTTTTTAAAAGCTGGAACTAGAAACTTTATACATTACCATTTTAACTCTTATTTTACAAATGAGGAAACCGGTTCATATTTGTTGAGTTATTGCTGAAAGTAGATTATAATAGCAAGCAAGAAAACCTGAAAAAAGCCGTATGATTTAGGCTTTGTTTATAAAGTTACATATGTAAAGATAAGTGGCCAATACCAGGGGTACATAAATACAGCAGGTCCTGGAATAAGATTGCGTCGTTCAACTTTGTTTTGTTGTAACTTTGATGAGATGCCATAGGAACTTAACTTGTTTCTATCGATTAGCCTGTGCTAAAATTGGTTTCGTTTTAGATCATTTCACTTAAAGTTGCTAGTATAGAACCTATCGACGATGTTAAGTGAGGGCTTACTTTACAAAGAAATACAAGTACACACCCATGCACATCATTTTACCCAAGAACCTGGGTGAAGGACACTGGGATTTATTGAAGGAAACTTTTAAGTAAATCATGCAGGAGGCAGAATGAGCTGCATCTCATAATGTGTCCTCTGGTGTCCTGGGAAGATTATAGGAGTGAACTCTTCCAAATCTCTCTCTCTCTATAGATATGGAATGGGTTTGAGTATGTTGGCTAAAGTGATTTAGCACAGGCAAACCCTGTATTCTATTAGATGGTCGCCTTCCATTGTTTTGATAAAACCGTCTCTCTCTCCGCATTTCAAGGGAGAATCACTTGCTATAGCATTTGGCTATTGCCGTTTCCATGCTTGGAAACTTGAGATTAAAAGAGAAGACTATATTTAACTCAAATGCCAAGTCTTCTTTTTGAAATAGAAACCCCTCTTGTTGTCTGAGGTAATTATTAAAATGTGGATCGGAACAAAGTAATATTTTTTCAGCCCGTGCCCCGTAAGTTTAGATCAGGAAGTGGGGAAAGACTGACTTTTTCTTTGTTCTCTATTAGATTTGCTATGGGAGAAAAACTAAAACCCCACATTTTAGATTTATAATAAATGATTCTTTGCCGACCTGGTATCTGCTGACATCGATGCAGTGCCTTGGCTCATTTGGAGTGGAGTTATTTTGCAACAATTTAGAGCATAGCCAGAGAATTAGCTATTCAGCAAGCCTACATTAAAATTAATTTGATAAAGTATACATTAACATCCTTGACACTTCTCTGGGCATAGACTTTCATAGATCAGTGTATGGGGGGTTTGGCCAGTAAAATTAAAACCTCCCTCTACGAGATGGAGAGAGAAACTCGTCTTCTTAGCCTCCCACACCAAGGGACTAAACCCTTCAGCTATCGGCACAGTACATCAAATTTAAGAGTCTTTAAATATTAAATATCAGTGTGCACCATGGAATGTAATAAACCCACTTTTCAAATAATGTTTCATTCCCCGACATCAAAATGTGTGAGGAGTTTTCTTTTAAATATACTGTAGAAGTTAATTAAGTTCACTCAAGTTTATTGCACGGGTTCACTAAGCCTACACTGGGATATTTACGACCCATCCAGAATGCAACTCAGTGAAACTTTTGATATGTTGATAAGTGATAAGGATGTCATTTGAGGTTTATTTTTTAATAATAATTTAATTGTCATTGTAAAATGCCTCATAGTTAGGACAGATTAAATTGCCACCAAAGCCATTACTAAAATTCATAACCTCTATAAATGTAAAGTGTTTGCTGCTGTGTCATAAATAACAGCACTTGTTCCAGGAAAATGAGGTGCCTGAAATAAATTAAGAAAACCAAAACATATAAATGCATTAGATTGCAACAATTTCTGGTTGCTGATGGGAACGCAGCTGAGTGGGGAGGTGGATTCTTTTACTGAGCGAGCGTTACTTATCTCAATAAATCTTGGGTCCTGGAGGGTTACCACAGTGAGGTTTTTTTTGTAACCTTATTGGCACATTGGGAGAGGTCTGCTCTTCCAACTGAGGAGGAGCAGAAGAATTTGAGAACTTTAGAAGGAATTACATCACTGGCAAAGTGATTTTGTCCAGTCGTGTGATTGTCTTGAGTTTCATGTTTCTGGTCTGTAAAACCGGACCATGTTTTCCAATTGTTTGGGGAGCAGAGAGCCAAACTGAGTTTTCTCATGGAGTCTTTTCTGATACCCACTAAACTTGTCTGAATAGTCACTTTCCTTGGGAAGCATCATCTGATTTCTCAAGTCGGATTGGACCTTCTCTCTGTCATTCATCTAAGGCCTATTAGGCTGTTATATGCTCAGAGACTGATTTTGCTCATCAGGGTAGGGACTACTCAAGGTCAAAGTGTGTGCTGTTCATCTTTATATCCCCTGTACTCAGCTTACTACCTACATATAATAGATATATAATAATAATATATTAATGGGATAAATGTATCAATATACCATTTCGTATAGTTGAAAAAGAATGTTTTTAATGTATGTAAGGGGAATGCATAACTTGTATTAAAGAAACTCTCTTAAATTCTCTGATTTCACCTTTTGACACATGGCGATTCAGTGTCGTGGGCAAGGCCGGCTTGGTATTGGAATGGTCGTTTTTAGGAATAGCTGAGGTAAAAGATTGAAGAAAAAAGACTGGCGGAATTAGTCACAGAACTGGCATCTGTCTTAAACATATTGAACTGATAAACAGTGCAGCTGCTGCAGGGCTCACACAGAGAAGTAAACATGGAGGCCATATGTAATTTATTGTCTGTGTTAATTAGAAATTGAAAAAAGTTCTGGAAGAAGCAGAAAGGGTTTCAGGACACTGATCACTGTAGGTATGGATCAGTAGATAGATTTGGTACTCACGCTGGCTGAGGTGTATCACCTGGGCTGATATCTGCTCCTGGAAGAACTCCAGGGTTTTCAACAATGGGGAAGAAGAACCAACATGGAGTTGAGAGAGCCAAGAGATTTAGATTTCAGCCCTGACTCAGCGCTTTTTCCCCTCTGTGATCTTGAGTAAATTACTTTCCCTCTCTGGGCCTCAGTTTCCTCATGTGTAAAGTGAACGGGGTTGCGATGGTGCATATCTTTCCTTCCACGTCACACAGACCAGGACTCATCTCCGCATGGCCAGATGGCTCTAAGAGATGGTGGCTCTGTCAGGTCAGCGATGTGGAGAGCTGCAATCTTCAGTTCTGGGAAAATGGAGAATGAGGTCATCAAAGTTGGGAGGTGGGAATGACCCAGCACATCCACTTTCTCATAGCTGAGTTCTCATTGTTCTTTTGGAGTCAGAGCCAAACTAGAGAATGATTAGAAACTTGCAAGACACCCAGGATGAAAGGAGACTGAGAAAGTTCAACTTCCTGGCTCTTATAGCCAATTACAGCACATACCCTCCAAGTCCGGTGTCCCTACTGCGTTTAACAACCCAGCAGGAAATAGCCTTGAAGAGACTTCACAGTGCCTCTCTCAGACATAAAATAAAACAAAAGATTCCTTATTAGTGGATTGAAAACCTAGAGACAGTAACCAGGAACAAAAAAAAAATAAAGTTATAAAAGTTCTTTCCTTTTTAATAGAATTTTGTGTTAGTATTGTAAATTAATGTAAATGTCACTTTTACAAGAGAATACAAAATAAAAATCCTAATAAAGTTGGATAGCACTGCAGAGGTGGTGAGTAAATTGAGAGAATATCTGATTAGATTTCAAATGCTGCTTTTTAATTTGTGGGCCTTCTCTTCTCCCAGTTTATTAGATGTGCTGGTTTAGAGTGAGTTTCCTGGCCTAGAAGGGGCTGCATCTGGCATCTAATTCCGTATTCACTAGTAGATCACAGAGATACTGTTTAGCATGTGTGTAGGTTCCGTTTTTGCAAGTGTTTCAAGTTGTTAGTTCTTTTGTGAAAGTGGAAGTTTCGGTGAGAGTCTGAAGCCTAGTCAGTTTAAGTAAATGGGGTCACGCAACAGAGTGAAAGCTGGTCCATTTCCTGGGTTGTAACGATCAGGGCCAGTCCAGCTTCTGGATGGTGGAGCTTGCCACTCACTCATACACCTGACCAGCCATATGGACGTGATGACCGTGTAATAAATGCTGATTGAATTACAGGTTCTGCCAGCATTAGGTTATAGAAATATCTTTTACTGGGAACTTTTTAATAGCAGAGAGAGCTACATAAACACCTTACGATTGAGACTTGGCTCATCCCACCCTCACTTACGTTTTGTTAGGGCCTCCCCACACCAGAGCCTTCTTCATAATTAACGGACAGTATACCTGACAGCAGAGCCAGGACGTTAAAGGCCTAGTTCTGACTAAATGTGCACTAGCTGGGTGGCCTTGGGCAGGTCCCGCCTTTGCTCGGATCTCTATTTTCCTCTTCTGGAGGAGTGGGTTAGACTAGATGCAATGTATCCCACCCAACACTGATCTCAAGAGATACTTCTTGATAAAAGAGCTCTGCGGCTAAGTATGTTTGGATAAAGATGTGACCCACACCCACCTCTAAGGGATGCACAGCACACTCCAGTATGTTAAAGGCTCTGAAAAGGCCTGAAGTAAAGAAATCTGTTGAACATTAAGCTATCACTACCAAAATGTGTATGATTTAAGGACTCTCTGAGAAAAGCCCATTGACATCCTTTAGATATTTTGTGGAGCATTCTTTGGCAGGTATCAGATGAGATGATCTCAAAGAACCCTGGCAACTCTAATGTTATTGTTTGTAAGTGACAATTTCTCTTTTACATATGAGAAAATCCGAGACTCAGAATAACCAAATCAAAACGACACCCATTTTAGAATCTTAATATGAGTTCCTGGGGAATCACGTGGCTTATGTATTATTCCATGTGGCCACATTTATGTTGAAAACAATTCCAATGTCTAATAGGTCCAAGGTTTCCTCCAAGAGCCTTCATCAAGGACGGTCGTCTTGGAAACAGGATAGGACGAACGTAAGGATGACGGTTAGGGTTAGGATGGGAGGCAGAGTAGACTCTCCCAGGTTGAGCGAAGGAGAGTTTTTGTACATATATATCTGTTGTGACTCTTACTGCATTTTCTTTTTAAATCATGTGTTTTAAATGTATAAATTCTCTAGAAATCTCTTTAGAGTTCAGTATACCAGCACAGTGTCTGGGACATAGTTAGTACTCAGCATCATTTTGATACTGGATGAGTAAAAAGAGAGAGTCAAGAAGGAGGAGGGGGAGGATGTAGAGGAGGAAGAGGAGGGAAGAAGGAAAGAAAGGAAGAAAAAGCAAACAAAATCAAATGCTAATTGAAACGCTAGACGTTTTAAAGCCACATCTCCACTGATCTCCACTGTCCCTGCCATATGGGACCTGATTGAAGCAACCTTGCAAGAGGATCTGGGCCCAGGCTAACTTCTTTTATCTCACGTGTCCACCTCTGGATCCCACAGTCTTCTGTTATTTTTCAGGTTTGATTTTAACTTTACCTGCAGCCATATTTTACCTTGGAGGTCTTTTCCGTTAACACAGCACATCGATCCTAAGGATGGACAAGGTCTTTCTTGGCTGTGTCTCTTTCTTTTCTAAAGAAGAATTTGTTTGTTTTTAAGTAATTGAAGCCATCCAAAAAATATTTCTGAGGGGATGACATTGTGTCAGAAAATGATGCTCGGTGCCGGGAATATGGTGATTAGTAAAATAAATAGAGGAAGGAGACATGCTGGAATTCAGACTCAGCCTCGGAGGTCAGGGAGGGATTGGCGGAGGAAATGAGAGCTAAACTGAGATCTGAAGAATAAATAGGAGTTAGCAAGGGAAAAAAGGGTAAGTGGAAGCGTTGCAGACAGAAGGAACAGCAGGTGAAAAAGCCTGGATGTGAGAACAAAACAGGCTGCATTTGGGGAACTGAAAGGTGCTCCGTTTGGCTGGAGTGGGGCAGGTGAGGGGGCGGGGGCGAGAAGCGGTGCCCAGAGCTGTAAGCGCGCAGCAGATGACAGGGCAAATTGCAGGCCCTGCCTGAGTGTATTCGTGGGTTGATGGGGTTGGCGGCACTGGAGAGTTTCAAGCAAATACGTGATGAGAACAGATTGGCCAGATCTGCATTCTGGCTGCAGAGGGGAGAATAGTTTAAGGCGAGACAAAACTCAAGTTGGCTAATTAGGAGCTTGCTGTCGTCACTGAAGAAATGACTCTGTCGTGGGCTAGGATAGTGACAGTGGGAATAAAAAACTGTTTGGCTCTGAGGGTTTTTTTTTTTTTTTTTGGAAGTCGAATCAATTTGATGATTAATTAAATGTGAGAGATGAGTGAGAGTGATGAATTAAATATGAGTCCCAGTTTTGTGGCCTGACAAGCGGGTGAGAATTGATAGATCCCATTTATCGATAATGGAAACACAAGGAGAGGAGTAGGATTTTAATGTTGGCCATTTCAGGAGCTCGGACCTACGTCATATATTCTCTTCCTCCTCAAAACCATTTGTCAGGGACGGTTGCCACTTATTTGTTCAATAAATTTACCAGTTAATATACAAAGCATAATACATAAAAATTCTTTTAGATTCCATAGGTAGAAAAGAGCCCATTTATCCAACTGTATATCTATCTACAGATGGGTTGGTGGGGTCCGGCCACCTCAGGCAAAGCATTAGCAATCCTTTGAAACAACTAATGGTTTATCAGGTTTTATAAGTGAGGTCACTCGTACCCTTGGGCAGTAGACTAAACACAATAATAAGAATACTTTAGAAAGTGCTTTTGAACTATTTGTGTTTTATGTATTTTTGATGAGTTAGAAAAGCAGTAGAATAGTTGCCGCTTCAGTGTTTTACCCCACAACTAGTATCGGTTTCAGGGGAGGGACCCTTAACCCAAGTGGGACTGGGTTATTTGAAATACATCTCGATGAGTGTGACCAGAAGGCTGAAGAAACTTAGGGGAGGTGATATAAGGTACCGCCGAAGGAATCTACAATATTTTCTCCTGGAAAATAGAAGGTGCAGAGAGGGTAGGAATAAACATCCATAAACATACAAGCGACTCTTGTAATGAACGCGTGGTTGAGGTTCGTGGAGGTAAAGTGGGAGGAGTTGGACATAGGTGGGCTCCTTTCTCAGCCGGTAAGTAACGGTGTGACCTTGGCAAGTCCTTCAACTACCCCGAGGCCAGTTTCTTCATCTATAAAATGGAGATGACAATTACCTCCATTGCAAAGCTGAATTGGGTAATAAGGAGAAGGTGATCACTTGTCGCCTCCTGTAATTTTATACTTCTGCCTCATTAATCTAATTTATGTCATCTGTCTTCTTTCCGACCTCATTGCAAACATCCTATGACATCTTATAGTTATGACTCAGTCCTACCCTAGCTGAGCTGTTAGCCTCTCGTCTTGCTCTCTCCAACCACCAACTATGCTCTTCACAGAATGATCTTTCTAAATTCCAAATATGATCCCATTTTCCGCTAGTTAAAAACGCTCCAGTAGCTCTGCTTTAGTTATACAACAAAGTCCAAACTCTTTGGTATATATTCCAAGTTCCTGAATTATCTGGACCCACAACTCATCACTCAAACCACAGTTTGGGCTTCTGCCACATGAAGTTATTTGTGAGTCCCCAGATTTGACCAGTATTTTCCAGACCACTTGTGCTTTTCCTCCAGTTTCTCCCTTCACTTTGCGTTTTCTCATCCCTTCCCTTTTCCACCTTCACGCCAGCTTCGGGTACTGTGATAGAGAAACTGTAACAGTTTACCAGACCCATTTCATTTACTCTTGGGAGACTGACTGCATGTCCTAGCCTCCTCTGCATTCAGGTGGGGTCACGTGATTGAATTCTAGCCAATAGAATGTAAGTGCAAGTAAGTTTGCTAATAAACATGCCAGACCCCTAAAGCCTTCTATGGAAATCTTGTTAAATTTCTCTCTTCCCTTGTCCATAGATGGAATAAGGATAATTTAGAGGAGAACTCCAAGGACTTAGAAGATGGTGGAGTCATTCAATGGAAGAGGCTTTGGTTCTTGGGTGATTAAATGGAGCCTAGACCCTTGTCAGCCATCAGTGAACTAGAAGAGAGTGAGTAGTAAACCTTTGCTATATGAAGCCAGTGAGAGTTGAGGGGAATTTGTACAGCTTTTAGCCAGCCTTAAATAATTATACCTACTCGGCTTTCAAGATTTCTTTCAAAGGTCATTGATTGGGCACAAATTCCTCAGCTAACATTTTCCCCTTCTGTGACAGGTCACTCAGCTGCTCTACATCTTGCTTCCCCCATTTGTCAATTGGTGATAATGGCATCCTCTAGTTTATGGTGTTGATTGAGGGTTAAATGAGATAACTTATGCAAAATATCTGGACCGAAGTAAATACAGAATTAATGCCAGTTTTTGTTATGAGTGCCAATATCATTCCAAACCCGAGACTACATAATTAATTTTTAAAACTCAGCTAGCAATCCTGAGATGTGGCCTTAAATGTTTTCCCCACAGTTATGACAAAATAGTTTTAGAATATAGAAACCTGTGAAAATATGGAAAATACAAAATTCATCTGGAATGCCTTTCATAAAATCAATCTGATGAAAAGACAGTTTCGATCGAGTGACCATTAGGGTATGATCTTGGAGGAGAGAAGCTAAAGCAGCATTTCTGAGGAGGAGTCAAGGATTGATGACAAACATCATGAGACTAGGTTTTATTGTTATCCTTAATCTGCTTAAAACTTTGTCACTGAAATAACAGAGACCACTAACCATCTGTTCCCTAAAAGCCATGACACATGTATTTCATGCTCTTCAAATCTAGTTCCTAAAAAAATCATCAAGTATGAAAAATTGTTCCAAGAAATCCCAACCTACTAATTGTATCCAGCACTACTGTTTGTTGTGAATTCTTTCAACACGTATAGGGATGTTTTACAAGCTGTCCAACCAAGGTCGTAATTAACTCAGTTTTCATGGTGTCATGGAGAGGCGTGGCCTTTGAAATAAGACAAGACTTGCTTGGAATCCTGGATCCATCGTTTATTATCTGCTGGAAACTGGGCCATTTGCTTTACCTCACCGAGCCTCAGTGTTACTACATACAGAATAGGGGTAATGATACATATCTTGCTATGTTTTTCTAATAATTTGAGATAATTAATACAAAGTGACTGGTGCATGATAGACACCTAATAATTAGTGACACGATACATGTTTATCAATACATGTAGATATCTATAGTTATATATATATTTTCTCTTCTACCATTTAGATTATATAGAGTAGAATGCCAAGAAAGCTAAATATCGTAAGGCTTATACTATAAATAATTATGTAATATTTTGCCCACAATAACTTCAAAATATTTCACTATATTCTGTGTACCGAGTGCTTCAGTATGGATATCAGTATATACTCTCCTTTACATATCTCCATTTACTTATTCCCCAAGGGGAAAAAGCTGAATTGGATTATGTATGAGTTAGGAATTGGATTGAGCTGAGTTGTAGAGATTCAAAAAGTAGTGGTTTAAGTTAAATTAATCATTGTCTTTCATATATAAAAAAAAAAAAAAGTCTGGGGATAGGTGGTTTTCATGGCTGGTTTAATGGCTCCAAGGTATGATCAAGGACACATAGGCTTCTGTTCTTCCACTTTACCATCCTAGGGTATTCATTTCATACCAAGCAATGCCATGGTTGTATATGGTGTCTAGGTCTTCAGTCATTACCTTCGTAACACAAGTTGTAAAAACTAGAAAGGTGGAAAGGCTGAAAGGGCCGCCTGAAAGATGAATCACTCCTCCCTAAGCGGCCTTGTTGGAAGTTCGACGAAACACTCACTTGGCATCTCGTTGGGTAGAACTTGATCACATGGCCACGACTAGCCACAGAAATGTCCAAGAAATGTAGGCTTTTATTTCTGGGTGTCAGTGTTCCAAACTAAAAAGTGGAGTTTCTGGTACTAACAAGATATGAGAGGAAGCATGTTGGGGGAAGATGGCGGACAAGGCTGGAAGGTACTGGAAGTATAACCCAGCAGTTGTTAAGCAGTTCTAACCCACGGGCTGACTCCAGTTTATTTATAAGGACTTCTCGGAACAGAGGGTTGAGTTGGATGCCAGCCATAACTACGGATCCTGGGGAAGGAGTGCCATGACTAGTTGGGTGCCCCTCTGAGTGTAGGTTGGCAGTGGGTGGCAGCAATCTCATTATGAGTGTGCTGTGTCCTTGGCTTTCTTAAGCCAGGAAGTAGTGCTGAGATTTCACTAGCCCAAGGGCTATCAGAAGAGTATTTTCACATAATGATACTAGTGAATATGTGTTTTTGTTATATTTTGAAAAATGCTTCCCAAATCATTTTATTTGACCTCCCTGTTCCCCCGCCCCGCCCCCCGAAAAGAATGGGCAGAGATTATTATCATATGAATTTGGCAGTTGAGAAAATAAACTCACTTAAGTGAAACAAAATGCATAAGGTCACACAGCGATCAAGTGGAAGAGCTGAGATGTAAACTTCAGGCTCTTGAATAAAGATGGAGCCAAATGGACTTGACGAGGATTGAGAAGCAGTGTGGCTTTGGGGTCAGACAAAGATGGGTTTGAATCCATGCACCACACTCGTGGATATTTTTGTTTTTTAATGCAGCGGTAATCACATTGTTTTTTGTGTGTATACATGCGTTAATTCATGTATAGGTTCTTGTAAACGATACCACCAACAGGATATAGTACACTTCAAATAATTTCCTTGTGTGGGACCTTGGTAGGCTTTACTGTGAAACTAGTGGGGCGCTTCTGCCAGTGTTGCTATTGATAGGGTTCAAAATGTCAGCGAGGAGCAAACTCATACGATATGTGATAGGTATATTAAAAGATTTGGGCTGCAATTGACAGTGCCAGTAAAGATGGCTTGATGCCAAAGGACTCATCTTATCTCACATAATGGGAAGTCCAAAGGTAGAGTGGGTTGCAGGTGTCTTGGCCCATTTCTCTGTGATGCTCTTGGCTCCATATATTGGCTTTATTCTCAGAATGTTAAAACGTCATAGATGTTCCAGGTGTCCCTTGCAGATATAACATGTCCAGAGCCATCTTCTGCTCTTTCTTTCCTGGGAATAAGGTATCTTTGTCTGGAAGTCCCAGAAGAGACTCATTATTAATGACCTATGTTGGGTCACATGCCTGTTGGTTAACTAATCATGGACAAAGGGAATTAGAGTCTGCTGATAAACTTATATTGCCAATTTCCCATGAAACCCTTAACGTATGGTGGGTTCTGTTAAGATGTGAGAAGTGGTGTTATGGATAAAGATTATCAATAAGCAGGAAATTTACAGGTGGGTTCCTGTCGACAGCTTACTTCCCCATGCTCTAGACCTTTGCACCCCTGTCTCAATCAGCACAGGAGTCAATTACCAGCCTACTGGAGCCTTTCAGTCATGTTAGAGCATGTGTGTGAGTGTAAGTATGAGTGAGTGAGTGAGTGAGTGTGTGTGTGTGAGAGAGAGAGAGAGAGAGAGAGATTGAGAGAGAGAACAAAACAGCTAACTGCTGGAAATATATGGAACATACATCAGCCATACAATAACAATTTATCTTCTTATTGAAAATAAAAGAAAAATTCCACCAGAAACATATTAGTCATGAATCTCTGTATCTCTCCATTCTGTATTTCCAGTAAGACAGTGATTCTAAATACAAGGAAGGTCAGAAAGAAGGAATTAGTTGATTCGGATAAAATGTAATTTATTCAAGTATTTTCTTTACATTATGTAAGTTGCAGGATAAACTTGCTGTATCATTAGTACATTAGTGACTCATCTGAGAGGTTGAATGTTGTTTTTCTTTCATTTTCATTAGGACTTTTTAGCAATTGGTTGGCAGGAGGCAAAAATTTCCAATAAGTTTTAAAACAACGTTTTATGGGTTTTCATTTAGCGCTGACAAAGGATGGAGGCTGAGCAGTAGATGTTTTAAGAGAGGTCATCTAGCATACTGGCATCAGCTCTAGCACTGGGGTAGTCATCTTGATTCACATTCGTTTAATCTAGTTTATTCTCTTGGTCACTTTCGAAGACTGTTCATCAGTATGCAGGCTCCTTGAGAGCAGAAGCTGTGTCCTGTATGTCCCCAAACATTGCCTCTCATAGGTTCTGGTCCATAGTAAGTCCTCAGTGGACGTTGGCTGAACTGAACTTAGTAATGTCTCTGGTACTTAAGATTCCATTTCTATCTTATCCTTAGTGTATCTTTGTATATGTCGAAATACATTTATTTTTCGCACCTGTTCTTTTCACTGGGTCTGCTCAGGTGCTATCGAAAGTCAAAGCAACGGGGAGCTTGCTATTGGATCTCAATGAATAGGCAAATATTTACTTTTTCTATGGCAGGATAACAAATATATTTTGGAAAGACCAACAGTTACCAGCCATTTATGCTGATAGGGTAACTGAAGGAAGGAATTGAATGATCTTGCCCAAGGCCACCCAAGGACGCAGCAGGCCCAGAATTTCGGTTAACTGATAACAGGTAATATTCTGTTATCAGTGTTACGTGATGTGGTTTGAGATTCCAGGCAAAGTTCTCAACTAAAAGACGCATCCCGCCTATCGATGCTTGTAATTTCACCATTAATATTTGGTCTCTTTGCACAAAGTTTCTAATTTGACACTATATTTGCGTAACACTTTTTTGTTTACAAACAACTTCATGCATTATCTCCTTGGATCTTCACAGCCGCCAGGGAGAAATGATTTGGGCAGACATAATTAATCTTGTCTTGGAGATTAGAAGACTAAAGCTAAAAAAGGTTGAAGAACTTGGGAAGCCAAAGGGCCTTGAAAGCTATGAGTATGTTGGCTTCAAATTAACCAACTCTTTGTTCACTGCCCCCCACACCCTGTGAAACCTTTCCTGCTTCCACTAGGCGGAATTCTTCCATGATTTGCGTTCTAGTGCATCCAGCATATCCTGTTGTTACAGCATTTGACTGGTTCTGTTTTCTTTTTATAGAATCCCAGTATTAGTAGGGGACTTAAAGTTAGTCTGGTACAAACATACCTCTGATGCTCGAATACTATGTGTACCATCCTTTACAAGGTGTTGGCTAGGCCCCTTAAATAGTTCCACTGACAGGGATCTCACTACCTTGCAAGGCAGCCCGCTTCCCTTAGAAGTCCTCTTATAAAATTCTCCAGTTTAGATAGGTTTCTGCCCTCCTGGGAGAAGGTGAACTCTTTATAGACGAGGCTGGGTGTCCCTATCATTCCTGCATCTCATCTGCTTCCTCCTGTTGTAGCAGAAGCTCAATAAAAGTTTGTCGAATGAATAAATCAGTGAATGAACGGTTGGATGAGTTTCTCATAAAAGCTTCAAACAGTTCTGTCTAGTATCTTTCAGAAGCTATTGACCTGACACCCAAGGTGTTTTCAGCTGCTAATTTATTTTCCTCTGGTTGGGGTTTTGGAATCCCTAATGCAAATATTTTTGAAATACAAAGCACAAGCCATTGGTCTGGCCTCTCATAAACTGGATGCATATCATAACTGAGTGCAAGGAGATGCGCGATATGAAAGTATAATAATATGTGGAGCAGCCAGCAGCAGGGAGATATAAACTCATAACTGGCTGCAGGGAGATAACAGCTAGGTCAGGGAGGAGACAGGTATGCTGTTTGATACTGGAAAGGAGCAAAGGTCAGATTGATTAGTTGGAGGCAGCAGAACATGGTAAGGAGGCAGAGGTAGGGCAGCCTGGTGGTTAAGCTCCTGCATGGTGGCATAGACTGCTTGCATTTGAATCCTGGCTCTATCGCTAGCAGCATGACCCTGGGTAAGCCACTTAGTCCTCCATCACCCAGCTTCCTGTATAGAAAAGAGAGGTTAAATGAGTGAATGCATGAGTAGCACCCAGAACAGTGCACGGTGCCTGTGTTATCTTTATGACAGAATTGGTGGTCAGGAAGCCTGGGTTCCAGCCCCGGGTCTGTCTCGAACTAGCTGCGTGAGTCGACCTCCACGCATGATTTTCTTGAGCCATCAATAACATGGGGATGAGAATGTACCTCATGGAGTGGTTATGGCGATTAAACGAGATAAATACATTATCCTGTTTCTTGGCTGGTTGTCAGCTGCTGTGAGATTCGGATGAAGCCAGTTGGAGCCTCACTCGTTCTGCATCCTGTACATACTCAAAACCTTTCCCAAGATAGAGGGGAGTTTCTGGAGCGCTGACATTCCTAGCACCACCTGGGACACAGCGAGCCAGCACCGAGAGTCAGGGCACCTATGTCTGCCCTGGAACAAGACTGAGTGTCTTGTTCAGTTTTACAGTAATCACAGCCAGTTCTCACTTCTGGGACTTATGGTTTAGGTGGACACTACTAATGACTTGAAGGTGGAGAGAGAAAGACAGAGAGAGAGAGAGAGAGAGAGAGAGAGAGTGAGTGTGTGTGTGTGTGTGTGTGAGTGTGAGAGAGAGAGAGACAGACAGACAGACAGAGAGAGACAGAGAGAGAGAGTGCGTGAGTGTGAGTGTGAGTGTGTGTGTGTGTGTGTGTGTGTGTGTGTGTCAGGGGGATGTGGAAAAGCCACATCTACGGCTCCCAGACTCCCACCATGAGCATGTACATATGGCCTTCCTCTACGATCTTCTCTTCATCTCCTCACACCCAGGTTGTCCAGGAACCCCCAAATTATTCTCTCTTATGAAGAGCACTTGACCTTTTCCTCAGATGTTTTGGCACCAACTGATACTCAAGTCTGAGGTCCCATCTCCCATCCTAGGCATTTCTGAAAAGACTTTCCCAAATAAAGACAGTCAGTCCTCTTCCCACTGTCCTCCAAGTTAACTGGGAAGTCTATAAAATGTGACTTGATTTTCGATACCTGTTACTTTCTCCACACTCACTCTCAATTTAGTAACGCTTCCTCGGTCCCCTTCTCTTTCTTTCACCTGGTGAGATGCCCCCACATTTGTGAATTCCGCCCCCCGAAGAATGGAGATACATCATCCTACACACTGAAAACACAGCTTGGTCATTTTGCACAGAAAGCCAGAGTCAAAGTTGTCCCCACTTGCACGAAATCCTGACTCAGGCCCAGCTGACATTGGTAACAAGGGGACTCGCTCTGAACTGCAGATCTAAAAATGTTCATGAACAAAGGAACCAATCAGGCAATAAATACATAAAGAGGAGTTATCCAAGTGCAGAGGAAGAAAAAGAAGAAAAAAACTGGTGTGAACATTTCTCTCCAGACTTCGACACCACCCATCTTATCACGCTCTGATAATTCCCAAAGGCCAGGCTTCCCATCCATGCAGGGGAAACACAAATGGCCAACCTTTTTCAAAAAAAATTTCTTTTTTTTTTCCTTAGGAGGGAACCAGGTTTTTTTCCATTCCTTTTTTTAAAATTTTTGGAAGTTGTTAGGCAGTTTGAAAAATTTAAAAGTGATAATAGAATGATAGAGCCCCAGGCATTCATTGCTAAACCGCCACCATGTCCCCTAGAGAGCAGTTCTCCAAAAAGGTGAACTTTCACGCATTCAGCTAAGTAAGAATACGCACTGACGGCCTGACGCTGCCCTGGGCTCGTAGTGTAGTTCATGTGCTGTTCTAAGCGAGTACGTATCAGTGCAGCTCATCCCCTCAGCCTTCTTATGAGGTGGGAACGATTGTCGTCCGCACCTCATGGATGAGGCACCGAATGGGTGAGGAGACCCTCAAGGCCCTGCAGCTTGCGCGTTCCAGGTGCAGGTGTTGAGCTCAGGTGGAGCCCACCTTCGCACCCTTTGCTCATCATAATCACCGCGTTTGCAAAGATCCCTTTACAAGACTTTCATAAGCACTAACTAGCAAATGGCTTTTTAAAGCCCCATAAAGCTTCATGAATGGAGATTATTATTATGCTCTTTTCCTCTTCGTCTCTGCAGAATCTAAGATGTTTTCCCAAATTGTTTTAAGTTTTGCTTTATTTTTATTGAGTGTTTATTTTCTGAGTGTCGAGCACTGTAAGATCTCATTTAATGCTGGCATTGATCCTATGAGGAAGACGTTTTATCTTTGTTTTAGGGCTAAGAGCACTCAGCTGAATAGGTAAAGCGAGAGGCCAGTAATGTGCCCAAAGTCACACAGCTGCAATTCGGACTCAAGTTCGCCTGGGGAAAGGCCGAGCTGTAGCCACTTCCTACGCTTCCGACACCCCTAAAGTATCTCCACCACTGGCGCTTTGGTGGGTGGGGTGGCGCCTGTCCCAGCACGAAATTTCTTCCTCCATGGACTTTCCATTTTGAGGGAAGAAACACTTTCATCAGCTTTTTAGGAAATTTACATTAATCACTTTTGAACACACGTTCT
>NW_011888842.1:5456161-5459817 GCF_000151845.1 Pteropus vampyrus | reverse complement strand
CCAAAGAGCTCGTCGATTTGAAGCCCCTGAGTTTTGTCTGTCTCTGAGTGTACCGTGAGTCTGGCAAGGAAGGCATGAACAAGAAAGCCATGACAGTTTGTGACTTAAAGTCTCTTTCGTCTGATAAAAGGATAGCCATCCTTGCTTTCTCTTCATTTGCATGAAATGTCTTTTTCTATCCTTTTACTTTCAGCCTATGTGTGTCCTTAAATCGACAGTAAGTATCTTATAAACAGCATTCAGTTGAATCTTTTTTTAAAAAAATTTCATCCAGCCACTCTATGTTTTTGAATTGGGGCGTTTAATCCATTTACATTTAAAGTAATTATTGATAGCAAAGAGCTTACCATTGCCATGGTGTTGTTTTCTGTCTGCCCTGCATTTATTTTGTCCTTCTTTCTTCTCTCGCTGTCTTCCTTTGGGTTTCATTGATTTTTCAAAATTGATTATCTTTGATTCTTCTCTCTTTTTTTCTTTCGTGTATCTTTCACGGATATTTTCTTCGTGGTTACCGTGACACGGACGTAGAACATGGTGTGGTTACGATAGCCTCTTTTAAGCTGATAAGAACTTGACTTTACAAGAGAAAAAAAGGAACATAATATAATGATAAAAGGGTCAATTTAGCAGGGATATGTAACAGTTGTAAATATATATGCTCCCAACATCAGAGCACCTAAATATACAAAGCGAAGGGACAGAATTGAAAGGAGAAATAAATGGAGACACAATAATACTAGGAGACTTTAATATTCCACTTTTAATAATGGATAGAACATCCAGAGAGAAAATTAATAAGGAAACAGTGGATTTGAATATAGACCAAGTAGACCTAACAGACGTATATATAACATTACACACAATAGCATTCTTCTCAAGTGCATGTGGAACATTCTCCAGGATAGATTACATGTTGAGTTACAAAATTGGCCTTAATAAATTTAAGAAGATTGAAATCAGACCTAGGACTTTTACCACGATGGGATGAAGTTAGAAATTGATAGCAGAAAGAAAACTGGAAACGTCACAAATATGTGGAAAGTAAACAACACTCCTGAACAACCAGTGGGTCAAAGAAGAAATCAAAAGGGAAATTAAGAAAATGTCTTGAGACAAACAAAAATGAAAACAACCTATGGGATGGAGCAAAAGCAGTACTAGGGGGGAAGTAATAAATGCCTACATTAAAAAAGAAGAAAGATCTCGAACAACCTAACTTGAACTTCGAGGCACTAGTAAAGAACAAACCGATCCCAAGGTTAACAGAAGGAAGGAGTAAAAACTAGAGCAGAAACAAATTAAATAGGGAATTAAAAACTGTAGAAAAAAATCAGCAAAGCAAAGAGTTGGTTAAAAACTAAGAATGTATATGTGACAATGTGTAATTCTGAGGACATTGTGCTAAGTGAAATAATCCAGTCACGGAAGGACAAATACTATATGATTCCACTCTTATGAGGTATCTAAAACAGTCAAACTCATAGAGACAGAAAGTAGAACGGTGGTTGCCTGGCCTGGAGTGGGGAGAAGTTGCTTTTCAACAGTTATGCAAGATGAGTAAGTCCTAGAGATCTGTCGTACAACACGGTGCATGTAGGTAATCAGTAAAAAGAAACAAAACAAATCACACACCAAAAGCAAAGTCGCATTGCAGTTAATTTGTTCCTTTGGTGGGAGAGCGGCTATGTGCTACATTGCAAGGATCTTCTAAGGAGACGTAGGCTGTGTGGTTTTAAGTCTCATTTCTGTTTCTTTTAGTTCTGATCATTAGAAAAGTAACTTTATCTTTCTGACCTTCCATTTTTTCAGTCTGTAAAATGAGAATAAGTTGATCTGACTGGCCTGCGTCATTACAAGATTATTATTAATCTAGTTTGTTTTGTAAATTCCAAAGCCTTTTCAAAGAGCCATCATGCAGTTTGGCACAGAAATTGTTTTCTCACCTTTCTCATGAAAATCGTAAGGCTCAGTGAGGTTCAGTGCCTTGCTCAAGGCCACACGGCCAACAAATAATGGAGCTGAAATTAGAATCCAGGTCTTCCGCTTTATAGCAGAGTGCTTTTTTTGGTATGGGGCTTCCACGTTATATAATTTAAGGAAGAACATCGCCCTCTTCAAAGGTTTTTTTCTTATTATCCTGCTATTATTTCAGAACTTTCTAAATCAGTGTTAGAACTTAATCAGTTTTCTGGAGACATGTACTTTTTTACTGGGTTAAGGCATTTGAGAGAAAATGAAAATTGGGGCCCCTAGTGAGGCCCCTAGAAAGCTGCGTGTGTGTGTGCGTGTGTGTGTGTGTGTAATAATATTGTTCTTTAAGGAGAAGATACAAGAGAAGTAGGGGAGTTTTGGGTTTCTTCCTCAGTTTTCTTCAAGGAATCAACAAGATGATTGAGAAATATTCTGCATGTAATTGGCCACTTTTGGCTGGACGTGTTCTTCTGGGCAGTTCTTACATCTGATACACGAGCCAAAAACTAGCCTCTACACAGAGAGCCCAAATGCAATAAGAGGATAAATTATATTCTCAGTGGGAACAAAAGCCTTTCTTGTAGAGACCCTTAAAATTATTACCTTGCCAGAACCCGTGGTTTCTTTTAGTTCGCTTGTTCCGGGGAGCTCTCGGAAGTACAATATTTTGGTTTAGGATCCAAAGCCTTGCTGGTATTAAAAAAGGACATTCTCTACAGAAAGATAACCACCTTATCAGGGAAACTGTCTATTTATTTCATTCCCTCATCCTGAAAAATTACACAGAATTCACAACTCTTCATTTATAAAGATCTCAACAATATTCTAAACAATTTTGCCATCAGCTAGACCCTGTGAGGGTCTCTCTCATTCCTAAGTTTGGACATCCATCTCTTGTGTCATTCATAATGTCTGAAGCTAGAGGGTAGGTGGGAATGGATGAAGAAATTCATAGATTTTCACAGAGAGCTTGGGGGAGCTGGTGGGACATCAAAAAGCTCTCAGAGAAAAGTTGACAGATGTCTTCAGAATAAACAAATCCCTTAAAACATTCAGGGTGTAAAATATTAATGGAACCAGTACTTGGCCCCAAAAGCATTTGAGATTTTTTTTTATTGATGCCAAAACATTTAAAAAATAGTCAAGCAATGTTTAATGACCTAGAAAAACTGAGCTGTTCTCCCAGTCCTGTGTTATCTGTGAAGTGTTTGGAAGAGCCCCTGACAGAACAGCACATCTGCAGGGAGGCCATTAAAGAAAGCCCCTTGGACGGTCTTGGCAAAGGGGTGGGACCGAAAAGCTGAGTAAGAATCTCATCAAGGAAATGAAAAGATCGAGGAAGCGTTTCCATATTGAATTGAGTTGTATTAGTCACTCTCCTGGAAAAGGCTCCAGTGTCATCGGCAGAACAAAGGAAGAAAGTGTCTAAAATATAAAGATTACAGTCTGCATTGTAATGACTACCACACAGAGAGAATTGCCCATCTGCTTTGATATGGAAACAACAGGGTATAGTTTGGAGTTGCAGAGAAAATTATTAAAATTAGGACATACTGAGTCCCCCCCGCCCCTGAATTATCAGTGCAATAACTTAGAAAGGATAGGGCAAGGAAAGAGAGCTGAGCTTTGAGAAGCTTCTGTGTAGCAGGCACTTTGCTGGATGTTTTCATACTTTTTTTTTTTTT
>NW_011888842.1:5445792-5455469 GCF_000151845.1 Pteropus vampyrus | reverse complement strand
TGTGAAGGTCCTTCTGTTGTTTTTCAAATAGAGAAAATTTGGCATCTGCCTAAATAAATGCTATATTGATGTTTAGAATGATTATTTTAAAATTTTTCATGCCCTTCTGGAAACTGGCCTATCTCTATAGATTGTGTATAATCTAGGGTTTAATGGAAGGCACTTAGGAAATCCATGAACCCTTTGCTATTATGTTCAAAATTTCATGAAAATATGGTTTCTGGGAAGAGAGTTCGTAATAGTCATCATTTCCAAAATGAGTTCATGACTATAAAAATGTTTAAGAAGCACTGCAGGTCTAACACGCTCCTGTAGCCTTGGCTGTTGGGCTTATGGTTTGAAAGGATTGATAATTCCATGCACTTTATCATTCAAGATCCAGTCAGGGAAGTGGAAACCACACTATGTATTTCAACAAAGGAGATTTAACATAGGGAATTAGTTATACCACTTTTAGGGGGCTTTTAAGAGAGAAAGAAGGGGACACGAGAATATTTCAGAGACCGTGTTGAGAGAAGCTACTGCTTCTAGGGATGAGAGCCAAAGGAGAGAGGTGAGGGTAACCACAACCTTGGGAATTCGTGGGATGGGCCCCAAAGGGCTGGTGGACAGACCTCTGAAAAATGAGAGTTGCCATACAGCCCCTGAAAAGGCATATAGGAATGCACTGGGGGATGAAGAAAGAAGCTGGGGTGCTGGGGGAAACCGCCATTGAGGTGACTCTGACCACAGCACGTAGAGGAAAGGGTTCCTTACTTCCACCGTATTCCTTCTAATCTCCCTCCACCACCTCCTGTGGACAGATCCTAGTGTGAAGCCAAGAAGTTGACAAGGGAGTTTAGGAAATGTAGTTGGAGTCCCTAGACCCGCCATCACAGAGTATGTAAAGGTAGCTTTTAGTGAATACTTTCCATACTATGCCTTTTAGTGCTAAGGAACACATAGCAGGAATCTCTTTATATGTTTGGGAGGAACTGCTCACCACACTTGAACTACCGTATAATATCGGTGATCCTGCTATTTCCGGCAATCACACACATCCTGATTTAATTGCACTAAAATCCTGTGCGTATGCCAGACATCTTCCTGATGTTTTCTTAAGGATCTGTGTCAGGACAAGTGTTACTGTGTAGGTGAACTAATGGGACTTAGGAGTGGCGAGGCACTGTCATGGTTCTGATTGGCTTAACCAAAGATGTGAGTGTTGAGGATGAAGGACAGGAAGTAGTTCAGGTATCCATGTAGTCAAGACGAAGGTGGGAAAGTAAAATTTTATGAGTAAGAAAGAGGAAAGTGAAGAGTCTGAAGATTCAAGGTGAAGCCGAAGATAAGCCATTTTACTTGCACCCCACATACCAAAGACTTCAAGGAAAGCGGATACGCTAGTGATATATATGGCTAGAGGTCCGGATACCAGGTCTGGAAAACTAAGTCAATGAACTCAACCAGATCCTTAAAGATTCCTAATAGGCCTTACAAACTTTATATTCTTTTAGATAGACTTGACCTTTCACTAAGCCATGGCAGTTCTTTATTGGATAGATCTCAGCTCCTGTTGAGGGCATAAGTGTTAACGAAGTGGGTAGGTGTGGGCTACCTTAAGACAGAACTCAGCGGAGGGATTCTGATGAGGAGGGCGGTAGTCCTAGTTGGAGCTCTTCGTGGTTCTGACGTGAGTATCACACGTGAGTCTCTGTGCTGATGGCTCTAACATTGATTTCTAGGTTCTACCTCAACCCTTCCTAGGCTGGCAAGCTTGCTATTATCTTCTTTAGATGCTTAGGCTTTATAGTGAACTTTATTAATAATAAAAACAAAAATTATATGGTGCTTACACTTCTTAAAATGCCTTTAATGCCTATTAACATATTTAATCATCCCATTAAGCTAGTGAAATCGGAGCTGATGACTTCACTTTCCTTTACAGGTAAGGAAATTGAGGCTTCAAGGTTAAGTGACTGGCTTAAGGACATAATTTTAAATGATTCATCAGGGACCTGAACCCAGGCCTTCTAATCCAAAGCCCGTGATGTTACCACTTTATGCAGCTACTTTCAGGACTAAAATACTCAGACCTCGTGACTGCTCCAGTCATTGTTATAAGTCATTGCAGCAGCTACATATTGAAAAAGTAATATATAGTTCCAATAGACTTGGGAAACATTAAATATGGTATCCCTCTCTATGTAATTCATAATGCATATTAGAATATTAAGGACTCTTCAAAGACTCTTAATTCTAGTTATTTTGTTTGAATTAGAATTTTCCCATCATTTCAGACCATAGATCATTGTTAGTATGAAGTATCCATTTATATCAAATGCGATACCATTGTTTCATAAAACACTGGGGAAATACTGCCTCATTCCATATTCTGACCCTTAACCTTTCAGAATCAAAATTTATCTTCTTCATAGACTGTCATGCAGCCACTGGGAGTAGTGAGACAAGGCCAGTGGCTAGCTGGGGAGATTTTCGAATATGGGCTATGCATTGCCATACATGGCTATCCTGTCAGCAGGCTCAGTGACTGAAGAAAATGATTTTAATATTCACAAGAACTACTTGGTAGAAAGATATCCAGGGCTGATGATTCAAGGCGATTTCATCTATCTTATGGTCCAGACTTTGTTTTTAAATTACAAGCTTCTAAATGCCCTGTGGTCATTCATTATTTATTAGACTTCAGTGCATTCAATGACGCTCTCTTGTGAAATGGCCAGCTTTGAATCAAGTTATTTGTGGTATGGTGGTTATTAGTAGCTGCTCAGATTGAGAAACGTTAGTAAGAAGTTAATTAGGCAACACAGCTGGAAAGAAAACAGAAAAATAGTGATGGGCAGTGATAAGGAAACGTGGGATACGGTTTACCCCATGAGTGGCACGAACTCTGACCTACACTATTTAAAAAATCTCCTTTTTAAAATTTTTCATGCCCTTCTGGAAACTGGCCTATCTCTATAGATTGTGTATAATCTAGGGTTTAATGGAAGGCACTTAGGAAATCCATGAACCCTTTGCTATTATGTTCAAAATTTCATGAAAATATGGTTTCTGGGAAGAGAGTTCGTAATAGTCATCATTTCCAAAATGAGTTCATGACTATAAAAATGTTTAAGAAGCACTGCAGGTCTAACACGCTCCTGTAGCCTTGGCTGTTGGGCTTATGGTTTGAAAGGATTGATAATTCCATGCACTTTATCATTCAAGATCCAGTCAGGGAAGTGGAAACCACACTATGTATTTCAACAAAGGAGATTTAACATAGGGAATTAGTTATACCACTTTTAGGGGGCTTTTAAGAGAGAAAGAAGGGGACACGAGAATATTTCAGAGACGGTGTTGAGAGAAGCTACTGCTTCTAGGGATGAGAGCCAAAGGAGAGAGGTGAGGGTAACCACAACCTTGGGAATTCGTGGGATGGGCCCCAAAGGGCTGGTGGACAGACCTCTGAAAAATGAGAGTTGCCATACAGCCCCTGAAAAGGCATATAGGAATGCCCTGGGGGGTGAAGAAAGAAGCTGGGTGCTGGGGGAAACCGCCATTGAGGTGACTCTGACCACAGCACGTAGAGGAAAGGGTTCCTTACTTCCACCGTATTCCTTCTAATCTCCCTCCACCACCTCCTGTGGACAGATCCTAGTGTGAAGCCAGGAAGTTGACAAGGAGTTTAGGAAATGTAGTTGGAGTACCTAGACCCGCCATCACAGAGTATGTAAAGGTAGCTTTTAGTGAATAATTTCCATACTATGCCTTTTAGTGCTAAGGAACACATAGCAGGAATCTCTTTATATGTTTGGGAGGAACTGCTCACCACACTTGAACTACCGTATAATATCGGTGATCCTGCTATTTCCGGCAATCACACACATCCTGATTTAATTGCACTAAAATCCTGTGCGTATGCCAGACATCTTCCTGATGTTTTCTTAAGGATCTGTGTCAGGACAAGTGTTACTGTGTAGTGAACTAATGGGACTTAGGAGTGGCGAGGCACTGTCATGGTTCTGATTGGCTTAACCAAAGATGTGAGTGTTGCGGATGAAGGACAGGAAGTAGTTCAGGTATCCATGTAGTCAAGACGAAGGTGGGAAAGTAAAATTTTATGAGTAAGAAAGAGGAAAGTGAAGAGTCTGAAGATTCAAGGTGAAGCCGAAGATAAGCCATTTTACTTGCACCCCACATACCAAAGACTTCAAGGAAAGCGGATACGCTAGTGATATATATGGCTAGAGGTCCGGATACCAGGTCTGGAAAACTAAGTCAATGAACTCAACCAGATCCTTAAAGATTCCTAATAGGCCTTACAAACTTTATATTCTTTTAGATAGACTTGACCTTTCACTAAGCCATGGCAGTTCTTTATTGGATAGATCTCAGCTCCTGTTGAGGGCATAAGTGTTAACGAAGTGGGTAGGTGTGGGCTACCTTAAGACAGAACTCAGCGGAGGGATTCTGATGAGGAGGGCGGTAGTCCTAGTTGGAGCTCTTCGTGGTTCTGACGTGAGTATCACACGTGAGTCTCTGTGCTGATGGCTCTAACATTGATTTCTAGGTTCTACCTCAACCCTTCCTAGGCTGGCAAGCTTGCTATTATCTTCTTTAGATGCTTAGGCTTTATAGTGAACTTTATTAATAATAAAAACAAAAATTATATGGTGCTTACACTTCTTAAAATGCCTTTAATGCCTATTAACATATTTAATCATCCCATTAAGCTAGTGAAATCGGAGCTGATGACTTCACTTTCCTTTACAGGTAAGGAAATTGAGGCTTCAAGGTTAAGTGACTGGCTTAAGGACATAATTTTAAATGATTCATCAGGGACCTGAACCCAGGCCTTCTAATCCAAAGCCCGTGATGTTACCACTTTATGCAGCTACTTTCAGGACTAAAATACTCAGACCTCGTGACTGCTCCAGTCATTGTTATAAGTCATTGCAGCAGCTACATATTGAAAAAGTAATATATAGTTCCAATAGACTTGGGAAACATTAAATATGGTATCCCTCTCTATGTAATTCATAATGCATATTAGAATATTAAGGACTCTTCAAAGACTCTTAATTCTAGTTATTTTGTTTGAATTAGAATTTTCCCATCATTTCAGACCATAGATCATTGTTAGTATGAAGTATCCATTTATATCAAATGCGATACCATTGTTTCATAAAACACTGGGGAAATACTGCCTCATTCCATATTCTGACCCTTAACCTTTCAGAATCAAAATTTATCTTCTTCATAGACTGTCATGCAGCCACTGGGAGTAGTGAGACAAGGCCAGTGGCTAGCTGGGGAGATTTTCGAATATGGGCTATGCATTGCCATACATGGCTATCCTGTCAGCAGGCTCAGTGACTGAAGAAAATGATTTTAATATTCACAAGAACTACTTGGTAGAAAGATATCCAGGGCTGATGATTCAAGGCGATTTCATCTATCTTATGGTCCAGACTTTGTTTTTAAATTACAAGCTTCTAAATGCCCTGTGGTCATTCATTATTTATTAGACTTCAGTGCATTCAATGACGCTCTCTTGTGAAATGGCCAGCTTTGAATCAAGTTATTTGTGGTATGGTGGTTATTAGTAGCTGCTCAGATTGAGAAACGTTAGTAAGAAGTTAATTAGGCAACACAGCTGGAAAGAAAACAGAAAAATAGTGATGGGCAGTGATAAGGAAACGTGGGATACGGTTTACCCCATGAGTGGCACGAACTCTGACCTACACTATTTAAAAAATCTCCTCTCTAAGTTCTAAGTCACGTGGACTTTGATGATGTAACTCAAAGAGAAAAGGCAGCAGACATTTATTGAGCAGTCATTTTGTCCTGGGCATTGTGCAGGAGGGAGTAGAGGAGGCAGAGGTGAATAAGATACATTCCTTGCCTTGAGTTTCGTTTGCTGTAGTGATGGGGAGATAGGCATGGGCAACCTTGCCCATGTACTCTACAAGCAAAACGGATAGAAACCATAGAAGAGGGAGAGTAAATTCTTACTGGGTGGTGGCCTGGGAAAGCCTTACAGAGGAAGTGGCATCCAAATTGCTTTTCAAAGGAAGTCTCTGCCCACCTCCCTCCTCAGTGTCTTCTGTCCCTGTGCCCTCTGCCCACATCTTTCTAGCCTCACTGGACTTTTCTTTCAGTCCTCGGGGCCCTTGCACATGCTGTTTCCTCTTCTTGAAACCCTTGCGTCCATTCACTTATCTAACTCTACTTGGCTTTCAGGTCTCAGCTTTAAACTCAGAGAGGCTTTTCTTGATAACGCCTCATCGTATACATCGCATCTCCTATATTGTTCTTCTCATGACAGTTTGCTAATTTCCTTTAGAGCAGATACCATCCTATAGTACATCCTACTATAGATACTTTTTACTTCTGTATTTCGTACATTTGTTTCTATTTCGTGTTGCTTTGGAACCTCCGTGAGATCAGTAACTGAGTCTATTCTCTTCAGTGCTGTATTTCCATATTTCTTTCAGTGCCTTGCATCCAGTAGGGTGTTTAATAATCATTTAGGTGAATGAATGACAGGAAGTAGGGCATCTTAAGATGAATGAGACTCTCCAGCAAAGTCTTGTTTGACAAATACCCAAATGGTATATATGTTAGTGACAGATTCTAAACTCTATGTTTGGGGAAATGAGGGAATCCAGCCCTCTCTCTACCCAGGAAGAGAAGAAGTTCAGATGTGAGTAAGGATAAAGGCATTATTGAGTCACATACAGAAAAGTGAATTACTCTTTGGGGCAAAAGGAAGTAGTCATTTCCTGGCTCTTGACAGCATGTTTGATTTTTGGTTCATATAGCTAATGTGGAAAGCCAGGCTAGGACTTCGTTCCTACAGAGAGGCACCTTTGTTCCGGCGGCTCTACATCTCAGGAACCACCCTGTCCTTCTTTATATATATGGTGCGATTTTTGGGGGTGCTTAGCTTTCCATGCCTCTCAGTGCCATCAGAATGGTAGGATGTCAAGGGATAGGATTAGAGTGTAGGCCTGGGGAAAGGGATCTAGCATGGACTTGAGTCTGCTTTGAGTTAATATCTTAAGCCCAAAGTAGACTAGCAACCTTCATGCTTTCCATCGGGTCCAGCGCAGCTCACCAGAACTAGGAGTCTACATAGGATCTGGGAGCAAATTCTTATAAGAGAAGGATAATCATAGCCGAAAATATGCTCAGCTCTAACCATATGTCAGGCACGGTGCTAAGCACTTTATATGCATTTTCTAATTTGGTCCTTGCAATAACATCCTGTGAGTTAGATCCAGTTATTATTCCCATTTTATTGAGGAGAAAGTTGGGCATTGAGAATGAGGCAGTCTGAATCTTACCCAGCTAGAGGATAGTGAAACTGTTGGGGTCTGCAACTTAGCCTACTGTGCATCTGTCTCTGGAATCTGCAGTCACATTAGGCAGCTGCTCAGAGATTCTGGGCTTGGGATCCCAGCCCATCTCTTCCTCTTTCTCTAGACCTGAGGAAAGACCACAGGCTGGCTCACAGAGGGTGGACAAGCCGAAGGGTGGGCTCCATGGTTGCGAAATATTTTGATGCTAAGCTAAGAAATATGAATTTCAGTCTTGGAAAAATGGGATCATAGGGTTTTTTTTTGAGCAAAGAAATGGCATGCAGGAGACCAAAGTGACAGTAGCAACTGGGGTTTGAGAGCTGTGGTGACTAGACACAAAAAGCTGTAGTAGTAGCTCAGCAAGTTTTGAAGCAAAGCTGTGGTGATGAAGATGGACTGGAGAGTCATTTCAGGATAGAACCGATAGAACTTGGCAATCAATTGGTATGGAAAGAGCTGCCTGTTGTCACTTAGTGATGAAATACACATTTCCACATTTCCAGCCACACACTGCATCTCAGCAAATACAATTTAATGATCAGTAGGTATTTACTTATCCTCACTTTACAAAGAAATGTGAATTGGCTCCATCTCTAAAGAAAGATGAGTTCCTGGGCTTTTCTGACTAATAAGATTGCTGTTAAGATGGCCGTTCATGTTAAAAAATGAAATCACTTATACCGGATGCTATTACACGGGCTTCTGTCATGCCAGGACATAGGAGGTCAAACTGTTTTTAACTTCTGTATTATTACAACGTGATATTATGACTTTGTTTATTAAGGGTTGATGTTCCTCCAACTTCTGAGTATTCGGGGGATAGATTTAAGAAATAGAGAACGGGTAAAATAAATGTAAAGACGGATTTAAACAAATTAAAACGAGAGGATAAAAGGCTTCTGAGTTGACACGCTTTCTAACACAGTTGACGTATACTTGTGTCATATACCTTAGAGCATCAATAATTGTTTATGTTATATATATACACATATGTATTCACATTTATCTAGACATCTCTGTATAGCTGTTGCTTTTGTTTTTGTTGTTATTGAATGAATGAATGCATTTTCTGTGATCAGATATTGAATTTAATTCTGAGTTTCCTGGTAGCTAGGAGATAAAGGGAAATACGGTATATAATAAAGTCCACATTATGTGCCTAAAGCAGATATATATGTGTCTGAACAAGCAGGTCTTGGCATGACAAGAAATTCGATGAGGAATTTGTTTTATTTTATTTCTACATAAGACATCTTGAAGTAGACAGTGTTAATTCCTCCTCCTCCTGCTTCCTTCTAAAACAAATTTGTTTGATGCATTTTTGTGTGTGTGTGTGTGTTTTTGTTTTTCTGTGCTTAAATTTTGGGATATGGTCAAAGCAGGGATATAGAATTACTGAGTTAATGGTAGAGGGCAGAGCAGGCAGAAGATGCAGTGTGGACTGGTTGTTAATATAATGGGTTTTAGAAGTGAGGGGCTCACGTTTTTACCAAAACGGTAGAGATGATGATGATGATGATGATGATGATGATGATGATGATGATGATACCTACATCACGGGATGTTGTGAGGCTTAAATGAGATAATGGATGAAAATATGTTTAACATAGCAGCTGCCACAGAACAAATGTCCAGTAAGTGATAGCTCCAGATTGGAGGAAGCCTGACTGCATTCTTGTAGTATAGGTAACGTCATTCCCGAGAGCCCTTTTCCATTTGCATCGTCTTCTTTCCCTCCTCTGTTGATATATTGTTAAACGTGAGTAGCTCCACTGGTAATGAAGGACTGGTCGTGGTCTGGTCCCGTTTTGGGGGGCCCCCTTTCCAAATGCAAAAAGACTCTATGACTGCAGAAGTTCTACGTAACAATAGAACTCAGACAAATCCGATTTCACCCATTTCCCATTGCATGGTACCTCCTTTAATTTGAGCAAATCTTAGAACTTCACCTAGATTGAAAGGTTCTCCAGGGAAACTCTACTGCCTAACTCACTTCCTTCAACACCCCTATCTGGAGTAGCCCAGTATGTTCTAGAAACTGCAGCAGAGCAGCGAATAAGCAGAGTTCTTGCCCTCGTGAAGCTTAACTTTCAGTGGGGCAGAGCAACAGAACCAGTAACCAAAGGCATAAATATGACAGACTCATGTAATCAGTCTCATGCAGAAAATTAAAAAGGACCAGGCGACAAAAAATAATTGGGGAGATTATTGACTTGGGCATCAGAGAAGAATGCTCGGGGAGGTAATAACTGGACCAGGCTCTACGTGGTACGAAGGAACCAGAATGCTGCGATCTAGGGGAAGTGTCCCTGACAGGGAAAACAGAGC
>NW_011888842.1:5438710-5444612 GCF_000151845.1 Pteropus vampyrus | reverse complement strand
AAGTGAGAACAGAGCATGGTTCTGTTTGACAACTCAGCCAGTTAGCATCTGGTCCTGAAGGCAGGAGCGGAGGAGCATCAGGGCAGAGGGAAGCCATCCGGCTGCAGATCATCACCAGCATCTTGGGAGGGGGAGGAGGAGAACCCTGTGAGCAGTTAAGAGGCTTCACCTCGGCATGGGAGAAAAGTGGAAATTCTGATTTCCCCAGACCAGGCTATTGAACCACGATCCAGGCTGTGGTTATTTATATTCCCCTAACAGCCTTGTTTACACAACCTGCCTGGATGCAAATCAGCGTATGGAAGTGGTGGAGGCAGTGAGGTGTGCAGCCTGAAGGGACTGGGGGATTGGTTTTACTCATGTAGTGTTAACACAGCCACACATGACTGCCCACACTTCTGCAGCTGAGGGAGGGAATGAGAACATGCAGTCCCCAGGACACTTGCCCAGTCTTTCTGCCTGTGAGCAAATGGTAACAAAAGGCATGGAGTGGACTTGGATTATTCCAATCTCTTTCTTCACGATCCGCCCGACCTTTCCAGCCCTATCACCCATTACATCTCCTCCCCTCCCCTCCTGCAAGAACCCTCCACTCCAGTCTCTCTGGGCTCTGAATACATCATGCTCTTTCATGCTTTCGTGCTCTAGCTCAGGCCATTCTCTCTGCTTAGAATGCCCTTTGCTTTCTCTCTCTCTCTCTCGCTCGCTCTCTCGCTCGCTCTCGCTCTCGCTCTCTCTCTCCCTCTCTCATAAAGTATGTTATATATACGACTGATGGGGCACCAGATGGCTTTAGGTAGTACACAGGCAGAATTCTTATTTTATGCAAATATTTATTATCTTAGACCTGAGTCAGTTTGAACAAAGACACTGAATATATAATAGCAGAGGTAGAATATAGATAAGGTAAATATCTTGATGATCATTTAAGGATACCTGTCATTTGGGAAGCACTGCTCTTGTTTATCTGACATCGTCTGCCTCTCCTAACGTAGGAGGCAGGCTTGGAATTCTCTTTTGCTCTAAGGCACCTTCTCCACCCTGTGAAGTTCACACCATGTGGTTCCATGACCTTCCTTCACTCTCCAGGATGCCATCCTTCAGCCTCTAGGGCATGCCCCATGGTCCCTAAAGTGTATGGCCCTCAGAACTCTCTCTTTTTCCCAAGCTCAGATCCTGTTATCACCAGTGGCACATACCAATCTCCAAAGAAAACTCTCCAAAAACCCCACCTCTGTCCCTTCGTCCTTCCATCATTCCCTCCCTCCCTTTTCTCTTCCTAATCTCTGGCAACCCTTAATCTATTCTCTGTTGCTATAATTTTGTCCATTTGTGTTATATAAAAATAGACTCATACAGTATGTAATCTTGAGAGAGTGACTTCTTTTACACAGCATGATTCCTTTGAGATATACCCAAGCTGTTGCGTGAACCAATAGTTTGTTCCTTTTCATTGCTGAATAATATTCCATGGTATGGCTCTACCAGAGTTTTCTGAATCATTCATCAATGAAGGACGTTTGGGTTATTTCTAGGTTTGGATTTTTGTGAATGTAATATTATCAATAAACCTGCTTGAACATTTATATAGAGGTTTTTATGTAAACTTAAGTTTTCATCTCTCTGAGATAAACGTTCAATTGCTGGGTTGTTTGCTAAGCGCATGGTTAATATTACAGAAAAATGCTATACTCATTCCCAGAGTAGATGTACAATTGTCATTTTCGCCAGCAAGGTACAAGTGATTTAGTTTCTCCATATCCTTGCCAGCATTTGGTGTTACCGGTATTTTTATTTTAGCCATTCCGATAAGTGGATAGGAATATCTATCTCATTGTGGTTTTGACTCGCCTTTTCTTAATATTTAATGATGCTGAACACCCCTTCAGTGAAATGTTTGCTATGTCTTTTGCCTACTTTCTAATTGGATTGTTTTGTATTGTTTTAACTGTTTTACTTTGAGAGTACCTTATATATTCTAGATACAAGTCCTTTGTTGGATATATGGCTCGCAGATATTTTTTTCCCAGTCTGTACCTTGTGATTTCATCTTGTTTAGTGGGCCTTTCAGAGAGCAATATGTCCCTCCATTCATTTATGTCTAGATTTCTTATGTCTAGATAATTTTCAGTATACAGATTATGTACATGTTTAATCAGATTTCTCCCTAATTATTTAATTTTCTTTGGAGCAATTGTAAATAGTATTGTTTTTGATTTCTGTTTCCACATATTCATTTGATCTTGTCTCCTGTAATTGTACTAAATTCATCTTTTTTCCTAGCGTTCTGTTGGTTCTTTGCGGTTTTCTGTGTAGATCATCATGTCATTTGCAAACAGAGAGAGTTTTATCTATTCCTTTCCAAGCTGTATGCCTTTGATTTTTTTTTTCTTGTCCTATAGCACTGACTAGAACTTTCAGTACTATGTTTAATAAGGAGGTTGAAAGTGGATGTTTCTTTGTTCCAATCTTAGAGGGAAAGCATTCAGTGTTTTACCAGTAAGCACAATGTAAGCTAAGTTTTTATAGATGTTCTTTATCAAATAGTGGGCATTCCTCTCTATTCTTAGTTTTCTGAGAGCTTTTATCATGAATGGGTGTTCGATTTTGTGAAATGCTTTTCTGCACCTGATCATATGATATTGTGTGTATGTATATGTGTGGATGTGTTTGTCTATCTCCACAAGTGCCTTTTCCTTTAGAAAAAGGCAGATTTTCATTGGAATTGAGGTCAAATGGTGAATTAGGGGCCCTCTCCATCAGGATGGGATTTCAGAACCAAAAGCAGGGTGATGTAGGGTTGTGCCATTGTGCTCACTTCTCCCATCTCTTTCTCTGTCACCTGCTTCTTCTTTCCACCCTTTCCTAAACAGAAGCACTGGGATTTACTGTGGGCAGTCCGAGTCGTGGCTAAGGCCTGTTTACAGCCACGGAGCCCCGTCATTGCCCACAAGCCATGCGATCCATTGTGAATGTCCTGAATTCTCGGACCCAGGTTCAGTCCCTCCACTGAACCAGTTCAGGGGCTTAGCGTTGCCTCCGAGTGCCAGCCTGGCTTTCCTTTACTGGGAAGACCCACCATTGTTCCTGAATTTCAGATTCAGTGTACTTCCTTCCCCGTCTCACCCAGCCTAGGTTTCCTAAGGAAGAATAATGCAAAGTGGTACAAATTTACAAGTGTGGCACGGAATAATGGTTTGGAGCTGTAGTGACATATCAGCAATGAGGTTTGCTATATAGTCTTCACTTTAGTTAGCAATTCTTCTATACGGTTATTCACAGATATGCAGTTACTCTTGACATTCCTCACTATTTACCCTGAGCCCTCTTTAGCATAAAGCATCTCACAGCTTACCTGTGATTCAATAAATAAGCATGAAAAGGGTCTACCTTATTCAGCAAACCTATTCTCTGAGGTGTTTTTTTCCCCATAGAAAATAAAATGTGCATTGTTGCATAGGAGTAAATTAGACCAGAAACCTTTTAGAATGTCGCTGTTTTTGAGTGTGTCTTATGAACATTCATGTGTTTATCTGTAAGTTAGCCTGATACACATTGTGCTGCATTAGCTAAATGTGAAAGTCGCCCCTGAGTCACCCCAACAAGAGTGGTGTTTTTGAGGTAATTCGAACTTAACATAAGCTTTATATATTAAATTAATTCTAAGGAAGCAGAGGCAGATCCATGCTTCTTGCTAAAGGGAGCAGAGGGGGTTTATCAGAGTGGCTCAACTTGCAAGAAGCTGCTGCTTTTACCCTGTCTCTACTCTCCCCCCAGGGTTGATGGACCAAGCAGGAGCTGATACAGAGTGCACAGGGATAGTGGAGCTCTGAGAGAATAGTCGAGCTCAGAAAACCCATTCGTTTGTAGAAATTAGAAAATTGAGGCCCAGAGAATGAAATGACTTCCCCAAAGGTCACACAGGTTCCCAGGTACAAGCCCCCAAAGGAGACGACTCAGCCTATGAGCTTTGCCTGTCTCTGGGTTTATGTGAAAGTCTGACTCTACATCCCCACTTGCAAAGGGGCCAGGGGCTGTCCATCTTCCTTAATGACTAATAGTGATCACACATAGACACAAAACTGATACTTGATGCGAACTTGGGAAAACACCCATTTTCAAAAAGATAATAATCAAGACATTAGACCAGACTAAAAAAGAAGAAAAAAGAGTCATAATGGGTCACAGCAGTGTCCTTCATGTCAAGCAACAGCCTTTGAGAAAGAAGAGAGCTTGGGAGGTCCAGACTCAAATCCTTCTGTTTTCCACCAGAATGGAGGATGCAGTGCATCGGGGCTACGGGGATGGCGAGGAGGAAGAGTGATGCCCCACACCTTTCTGCCATTTGGCCCAGGAGAGGGAAGCTGCTGTTGCATTAATAAAAAGATGTTGCCAGGACAGAAGCTTTGCTGGGAGAGCAGGCTGGAACGGGGCACAAGAACACTTGGTGGAGAAACTCTTCATTCCAGACTTGTTTGTTTAGAAAATGTCACAGTACCAGGTCACGGAATTCATGAATAAAACCCCTTCCTTAGTTTGACTCACAAGGAATAAAGATTTATTACCCTCCTAATCAGGGAAACAGTATTGACCCACTGGCTATTTGAGATTTTTAGCATTGTGGGCAAGAATATTTATTGCTTTTAATTACCATAAAGGAGCGAGGATCTCGTTTTTAATAGATCGCCTCCCATTCCCCTGATCTTGGTTTCCAGTTCCAGGTGCAGGGAAGAGGGGAAAACATGCTTATATCAGGGTTAAGTAAAAATCCTCAGACAAAGATGATAAATTAAAAACAACCAAAGCTTGTTTTCAGCTTCTCTCTACTTTCTCTTCACTCCCTGAAAGTCGAAATAGGAGTGTGTACGTGGGGGCGAACGGGCCTGGGCTTGGCACGTGACCTTCAGTGATTCGGTTAACCTCTCTGAATCCCAAGACCCTGGACTGAAATTAGGGCAAGAACACGAAGGTTACAAGGGTGGCCTCTCAACCCGAAGACGAGCCACCTCGCTGTAGCCTCTGAGTTGAGACAGAGGAGTGGGGTGACCGGCTCTCCCCGGGACCCAGTGGTGTTCTGCTTGGCCTATGGAGAGTTGCTTCACTACTCTAAGCCTCAGTTTCATAATGTATAAAATGGGGAGAATAATGTTTCCTTTGCAGGGTCATCCTAAAGATAAAATGTAACGATTGATTAAAAAAATTCTAGCAGGGTTCTTAGTACATACCATTCAGTAAAGGTAGTCCTTTTAAAAAATTAATTTCTCAGTTGTAATTGACATACAACTTTACATTAGTTTCAGGTGTACACCTTAGAGGTTAGACGTTTATAGAATTTACAAAGTGATCCCTCAATAAGTCTAATACCCATCTGACACTATATGAAGTTATTACAGTATTATTGACTATATTCCCTGTGCCATACTTTATATCCCCATGACTATTTTTATAACTGGCAATTTTTACATATTAATTCCTTCCCCCTTTTCACCCAGCCCTCCAACCCCCTCCCATCTGGCAACCAATGAGAATCATTTTTTAAATTAGAAGTCTGGGTTACCAGATGCTCTGTTCTCTATTTCTCTCTGTCTGTCTGTCTCTCTGTCTCTCATGAGTGCGTCTGTGTTGTCTCTGCACACACATACACCCCCTGCCCCCACATGCATGCACATGCGCTTAAAGAGAGAAGAGACAGATTCAGGCTCTAGGCCAACGTTGTTGGGTTGTCCTCTTTCAAAGACTTTTTCAGATATTGGCCCGGTCAGCTAAGATGTGTAGGTTTGAATCCACCTGTGGGTGTTCTGTGGCTAAAGGAAGGAACGTCTGGTCATTTCAGGCCATGTGTTACCAGCGAGCACTCAATATTATTGCGAGGTAAGTTCAGTTTCTTTACTCCGTGTTGCCA
>NW_011888842.1:5400974-5438660 GCF_000151845.1 Pteropus vampyrus | reverse complement strand
TGCCATACTTTATATCCCCATGACTATTTTTATAACTGGCAATTTTTACATATTAATTCCTTCCCCCTTTTCACCCAGCCCTCCAACCCCCTCCCATCTGGCAACCAATGAGAATCATTTTTTAAATTAGAAGTCTGGGTTACCAGATGCTCTGTTCTCTATTTCTCTCTGTCTGTCTGTCTCTCTGTCTCTCATGAGTGCGTCTGTGTTGTCTCTGCACACACATACACCCCCTGCCCCCACATGCATGCACATGCGCTTAAAGAGAGAAGAGACAGATTCAGGCTCTAGGCCAACGTTGTTGGGTTGTCCTCTTTCAAAGACTTTTTCAGATATTGGCCCGGTCAGCTAAGATGTGTAGGTTTGAATCCACCTGTGGGTGTTCTGTGGCTAAAGGAAGGAACGTCTGGTCATTTCAGGCCATGTGTTACCAGCGAGCACTCAATATTATTGCGAGGTAAGTTCAGTTTCTTTACTCCGTGTTGCCAATGGAAAGACTGAGTCCTGGGAACTAATTGGCTCCACATAAGAGAAGAACAGTTAAGTGCTAGAGACTCTTGGATATAGGATGCACAGGGAGGGTTGTTAGACTCAACTCAAACACTGCTCCAGGTGTGCTTTGTCCCATCTGCAGGGGTGACCATCTTTTTGTTCTGTCATCCTCTAGTCGTTTGACCCCAGGTAAGTTTCTAACCTCCTCAAGTGTTAGTTTTCTCATCCGTAAAATGAGAATAATAAGCATATCTATTCATGGGATAATCATGAGGGTTAAATACAATAATCTATATGGGGCTTACTTATCAGTGTCTAACCCCGAGTATATCAATAAATAGAAGCTGTCATGTAAGATCTCTGAATCCCCACTTTCCTTTTCCGCTCGCAACTTCTGGAGAGGAGAGGCCCGCAAACTGATTTTCTAAGAAGAAAATAGCAAATACACACATGTATTTGCATGCCATTGCCCATAATTACAGTAGTAATTATAGACCAGGTTAATATTTCATAGTTTGAGAACACCTGAACTTTCCTCCTGCCTTAGAAGACTCAATGTGGCCATAATTTGTGGAGTGTCTGCATTCACAACATGTAATATATTCACACCGAGGGTGAGAAAGATGTTTGTAAGTAAGGGAGACTGAAGAGGCTTTAGCATTGTGCAATTTTATGGCACGGAGAATATCTTAGAGAGTCAAAGGATGCCAGTTGAAGTATCAATAATAAAGGAAATACTTTCTAACAAATTACCATATTGACTCACTGATTGCCCTCAACGATAAGTACCTTAGGTTAAGCATCACTTGAAGAAATGCAGCAGTATAACAGGGAGCGGCAATTATATTTTGGGGTTGGTGAGAAGGAAAGAAGACAATGGCAAATTGAGAATGAGGAGACCGAGATAGAAGAAATCAAAAGGGAAAAGAATAGAAATGCAAAATTCAAGGGGAGAAGGAAGGGAGGGGCAGAGAAGGAGGAAGAGAGAGGAGGATACTATAAAGGATAGTGAACACAGCAAGAAGGCAGCAGCAGGGAATTAAAGGAGGAAATTGAAAAGAAGGAGATGAAGAGAGAAGGAAAAGAGGTGGGAAGGGACCCTGGACTTGGTGACGCCTGAAAAAACAGGATCTATGGTTCGTCGGGTCCACCGTGACTTTAGGGATGATTTTTCGAAGCAAGGGGTACAGCTGTGCTCCGCGCACCTGCCTGCTCCCTCTTGTACCTGCCGAGAAGACGGCAAAGCTCTCTGCAGGTTGGAACAGGCAAGAGACACTTCTTTCTTCCTTGCTTAACAGTTCTCCCCTGGAAATGCTGTTCCTTGGTCTTGCCTTTCAATTCTTTGGGAAGAAAGGAAATAACAAGGGGGAAGATGAATTGACAGATTTTTTTTTTTTTTGTATTTTTACTGAAAATGACCACAGACAGGAGATCAGTCAGTGGCTCTCTTGTAGGGCTTTTCAGTCCCTCCGCACCAGCAAGCTGCACAACCGGCCACTGTCCCCTTTATCTCAGGGACCCCTTCAGAGCTTGACGTGGTGCCTTTTTTTGCAATGGTGACAAACAGGTATGTGTTAAATGAATGGGACCACTTGCCTGCTACCCTTTCAGGCTAAGTAGAGATCAGCAGAAAGTGCTGGTACGTTATGCGGAACTTGGGCCGGCACAGAGTCGATAAGCATTTGATGCAATGAGAGATGACAGGACCGAGGTTCAGAGAGGCAGTGCGATTTGTTCCAAGTCACACGGTGGGTTGGGAGCAGAGCCAAGGCGCCTTCGCGCCCAGGGCCCTCTCCTTTGAAATCTACTGGTCAGTCTGTTTAACAAGGAAAACAAAAATTCCTTTCCTTAATGCAATTATAAATTGGATATTTTTAATGTTCTTAAATGTTTTTAAAATTTATTTAATAATATCTCGATGTACATTTTCTTCCTCCGGAAGCCATTACTTATATTACTTAACGGCCATCATAAAAAGCCTTTCAAAGGACTTTCTAATTTATCCTCAGATGTACACAAAAACACAATTTTCTATGTCAATCTCTTTCTTAGTGAGGTGTGCCCACAAATACCGCAGAATGATAATGGTGATTATTAAAGGTCCTAAGTGCACCACACTCAATGCTCTTATAAATATTTTCGCACTCCTGGTCTCATTTTTGTCTCCATAATACCCATTTAAGAGATGAAGAAACTGAGACTGAATTTTTTGAGGCTTAGCTAAGAATGGAACGGTTCGTTACAACGGGCCTCAGAGTTGAATGACTGGGGGCTGCATGACTGTTGATTTGGATGCTGTTCAAATCACTGGGGTTTGGGGAATCAGACTGCCCTTGTTTTACAACCTCTTCTGGCTTCCATTAACTTCGTGACTTTGGTCAAGTTTCTGAGCCTCAGTTTTCTCATCGGCGAAATGGGGATAATAAGGGTGTGGACATCATAGCGTGGATGCAAGGATTAAAGGTCCTACACGCAGAATTCTTAGCACACAGTAGGTGTTCAGTGCCTTAGCCGTTGGTACTTGGTACAGCCTCCGCTCCCCGCTCAATTACTGGCAGAGTCTTCGTATTTCTCCACTTCATCTTAGATGCACGGGCAAGATGACATTTTCGCACTCACAAAAGAAATGTGCTTCTACATTTGATAACAGGTCACCTGCCATTTCGTTCTGCAGAGCACAAACCCGTCCATTTCTCAGTTTAAAAATGGTCACTGTCTTTGCCTCATCACTTGTTTAATCCCATTTCCTCTTCAGGGGAATGAATTTTCTGCCAGATAGTCTCCTTCATAAAAGTTACATTTGTGATTTTAAAAATTTTTATGTTTCAGCAAGGTGTGCTCTCTCTTTTACAGAAACATAAAACATCAGCATCTCTACTTCATCCTGAGGGCAGTTGGGGCACCAAAAATAGTCAAAGAATAAGCTGAAGTTCTGACTTTCCCAGGGATGAAAGCAGACGCGGCTTCTCTCGGCTTCTTGGGACCGCTGAGCATCAGCAAAGTTGTTTGGTCAGGAAGACTCTTGCCAGACAGGGTGCCAAGAGACTGGATGTTTAGACTGGGCTGGGTCTCTAATTTAGCATTTGACCTTGGAGGGAAGGAAAGACCTTCTTGTAGGGTCTCAGTTTGCTCACCTATAAAATAAGGAAGTTGGAGCAAATGATCTCTAAGGTACTTTCAGCTCTTGCATTTTATTACTTCTATCCCTGAAATCCTGTCAAGACCCAAAGGAATTCATTTTAATGATTAAATTCCAGACACTGTATGGCTGTGGGAGGGATAATTGGGCAACGTGGTCGGTGCCTTTCGAATCTATCCACACGGTGACCCCAGTTCTACCTAATTGTCAAAAAAGTCCCTTCAACCAATCTTCAAATAAAACTACATCATAAATTAGATACGTCCACATCTAAAGGTACATATTAAGTAGAACTGTTTTATAGACTATAGTAATTGCACATGGACAATAAAAAAGTAAAAGCTAGTTCACCTGCCATTCTATAACCTAAACCCTTTATTACCTGGCAAGAATACATTTGCCCTGTCTACATTCAGGTTTTGTATCAAAATGAAAAAAAAAAAAAAGGTTACAAGTCAACAAGCTGATAACCTGGATTTATCTTGAGAAAATAGATTCTGTGATATGCCCCGGGGTTAGTGTGGATTTAACTCAATTCCACAAACCTTCTGTAGCCACTTCTACAGTACAGCTGTGCTTTAGCAATAGACTGAAAGAACCACAAAATTCTGGAGTGCTTGATTATTTGCTAAAAAAAAAAAAAAAAAAAAAGCGAAGAAGCTCAGCTCCAGTGTTTATCTGAAAATAATAGCGTACCAATAGTAATAAGGATGAATCACTCATCATTTCTTTACAGGCATTCACTTTTAGGACCTTAACAACTCCTCGAAGTAGGAAAAGTTTTGCTATCTTCAGCAAACAGATGAGAAAACAACTCATAGAAAAATAATTTTTAGAGGCGAGTTGCTCAGCACTTCACAGGTGTAGTTGCATTTAATGGCTGTAATCAAGTGAAGTGAGCATTTGTATCTCCATTTCACAGATGAGATTACTGAGTCTCAGAGCAGTTAAGGAGAAGGCTCAAGCTCGCACAGTTATAAAATTAGAGCAGTGTTTCATACGTGTAGTCATTTTTTTAAAATTAAAGTTATTGGGATAACATTGGTTAATAACATATAAATTTCAGGTGTAGAGCTTTCTTGTATGATATACCATCTGTATACTATATTGTTTGCTTACCACCTGAAGTCTAGTCTCTCTGTCACCATATATTTGACTCCCTTACCCCCTTCATCCTCTCCCACCCCGCTTACCACAATAGAATGCTTCTCAGCCTTAAAAAGGATGAAATATTGCCATTTGAGACAACTTGGATAGATCTTGAGAATATTATGCTAAGTGAAATAAGTCAGAAGGAAAAGGACAAGAATCATGTGATTTCACTCATATGTGGGATACAGAACAAAAAGCAACAAATGAACCAACAAATAACAAGTAAACAAATAAACGAGCAGACAAAACCCATGCTTGTTTGACTCCGCAAATCCACGTTCTCCACTTCTCTCTTACCTGAGAGTCTGGTGACTGATCCAAGGTTTCACATCTAGCACCACGATGGGGCCGCAGACAGAGCCCTGTCGCTCTGCCTCTCACTGTTCTTACTCTGACATGTTGTGTGCCACATCTCTGAAAATCAGTAAGTGTCATATGGCAAGCTTGACATTGCTGTGTTTACCAGAGCTTCGTATTTCCTGGCTATTCCTGATAACAAGGAGTCGACTTTTAATTTTGTACAAACCTAGAAAAGCCAAAGAAAACCGAAAGTGAGTTGTTATTTAGTGTGCTGAGCATCTGCCTCCTGATGCGTTGTGGTGGCCGTGTGCAGAATGGCTTGCGTGTAAGGAAAAGGCTTGAGGTAAAAGTCCTTGATGTGTTCAGTTTTGAAAGGAAAACCAACTTTTACTTCTGGGAGAATGGAACAGGGTGGAGGTGGGGGCTTTCTCTCCCCTTTGCTGGCACTAGGTCCTAAATTCCTCTTAATATCCATCTTTCTGCTTGGCTCCATCCCCGTTGCCATTTTCCTGTCCATGAAACCATCGTGTCTCTCCTGGACCGTGCAGCAACCTCCTAACCAGCTTTCTCATGCCAGCCATCGCTCCCTCGGAGTCATCGTTTGCACTGCAACCAGCGAATTCTTTTCAGCACTCCATTATGATTATGTCTCTCTCCTGCTTAAATATCCCCCAAGTCTCCAAATTCCAGATTCTCATCCTGACCGACCTACAGTTCCTCGCAATCTTGGGGTGACGTCCTTCTCACACCCCTTCTCAACCCACTCTCCTCCCTTTACTTTCTCTCCTCCGCCTCCTGGATTTTCCACGTGTAGCGTTCCTTCCTGCCCCGGTGCCTTCGCATGGATCTCCCTTTCCCTGGAGCTTTCAGGTTCTTCTCACCAGCCCTCTCTCCCCCTAACCCCCCGACATCAATCAGACTTAAGAAGTCCTCGACCTCAGATCACACATCCCTTCCTCATGGAAGCACTCCCTGTCTCCACGCTAGGCCAGGCCTCCCCGACCCTTGTTCTCATACAGTTTCTTCTCTGCAGCACTCGTCTTAATTGTTATTATTTTATTGTGTGTTTAGTTATTTAATTTCCATGGTCTCCACTGAACTGTAAGCGTTAGGAGACCGGGGGCCACATCTGTCTTCATCAGCTGCGTATCATTCATGTCTGGCATGGGGCGTAGTGTGCAACAGCTGTTCGATGGCGCTCTGTTCTTTGTGTGTAGAATAAACACATGTTCAGGATTATGCAGCTTTACCTCCACCTTGGTCAGTTCCATCCCAACACATGGAAGTCATTTGACCTTCTTCCATCAACCCATCGTCCCCCATCAGAGCTTCTCTTTCAATATACACAGATTCAGTTCTGAGACCAGATCCTATTGATTCAGACTTAGCTTTAGCTACTTTTATTTTTTATTCTTTTTTCTTTTTCTTTTTTTTAGATGAGGCAACCCTTGGTTGACCTCACAGATTGCATGGACCTTTGTCAGCTTACAATCCCTTATTTTTTAATTTTTTATGCCTACAGCACCTGGTCTTCCTAGGTGGTCTCCCTTCCAAGTACTAACCAGGCCCAACCCTGCTTAGCTTCCGAGATCAGACGGGATTGGGCTTGTTCATGGTAGCATGGCCGTAGACAGCTTTAGCTATTTTAAAGGTTGAGGTGCAAAAATAAAATCTTTTTCATTATCTCATCCACTTATTTCTCTTCTCTCTTCTCAACCCACAATTTTCTTCTTCGCTCAGTCATTAGTAACATCATGTATCTAGCTTATAGAAGAGAATAACATACAATTAAAAAGAGCAGTCCTGTTAGTTGGTATTTGGACTCTTGGGTTAATTTATACCTAGCTAGTAAGTAAACCCAATAGGTCATGCCTACAGAAAAATGCTGCATTTTGAGGTGGTGCACACAGTTATAGAAACCTCTGAAAGAGAATATTCCCTGATTGAATAGTTGCTTTTCCTTTTCCATTTTTTTTTTTCCTATTGCAAAGAAAAATGTTTTCAAAACATATTTACCTTCCTAACAGCCAAAAGGTCGTTAAGCGACTTCACACATTTTTCCCTCTGGGGTGTTCATATCCACCAAAGTTAATGGATGGAAAATTAATGTTTCTCTCCAAATGTTCCCACAATCACAAAGCAAACAGTTGATTTTGCCAACATGAGAGTGTAAATCTGCCCCCAGGAAAAGGCTCTGTCACCGGTTACCCACATTATGTAGCCTAAATCCAGACATTGGCCTAATTATCATGATAATTAAGAAAATGTGGATTTAGGTACCTCTAAGGTCTAACTAAATATATGACTGGCCACACCCTTCGGTCAGTAGTCCGCCCCTCTGTTGTTACTACGTCAGGTAAACTTAGTTCTCTGGAATACAGCACAATTTTGTTTTTTTAAGCGATGCTTTCCAAATATTGTGACTCAAGTCGACACAAGTTGAAATATTTTCTAGGCAAGTAAAATGGTTTAATTATGAATCACTTTCCAAGAAATAAATTGCAATGAAAGCCCATATGTCCGCATACGGATGGACTGTTACGAATTTAGGCGTTAGGGTCCCATTTATGCTTCTGTTTTCAAGGACCATCATTTAATTGGTGTTGATTACGAGGAAGAGAACCTCAAATGTCTCTTGAGTGAAATTCAAGATAATACAGAGTCTAAAATTTGCAAATCAATTCTGATTTAATAATCTATGGAAAAATCATACTCACAAAATTTAGTAAGTATAATTCAAGTGTAATAACTTCTTCTGGAGGATTGTTTTGTACCCTGGTCTTGCCAAACTCCAGCCAACTACTATCAAGGAACAATGCGCAAGGAAATAACTAATAAAAAGCAAATGTTTAATAGAACTTACTAAGAACACTGTTTCAAATAATTTAGATGAATTAACTTATTTAATGCTCGCAACTCACAAAAGTAGGTTGCTATTATGATTTCCATGTTCAGTTGAAGGAACCGAAGCCTGGGCCACACAGGCGGTTAGTGGCAGCTTCAGGATTCAAACCTTAGCAGGCTATCTTTTGAACCTGTCTTTTAACCATTAGTCTACTCTGTAAGGCCCGTTTCAGAAAAACAAAACATTTAATAGTTCATCTTAAAGGATCTGCTTTGAATTCTAGCTTCCTTTCCTAGGGACAGCCCTGGGCCACCTAGAAAAAGCCTAAAGGCACATGTGGTGCTGCCTGCCCTTGGCCCACGGGAAGCCAGGCTGCGGGTCCCTGCCTCCTCTAACCCAGCCTGCAGTGTCTGCCCATCCCTGCATTAAATGCATCTCCTAAACAGAAGGCACTTCCTGGACCAAAATAAAGCAGCACAAGGAAGAAGAAAAGGCCCGTCCAGAGACCTTCAGGACTCATGGAATATGTGGCTGACACTGTGTCAATGAAAGTGTTTCGGAACTTCTCATATACTTGGGGATTTCTCATGCTGCCCGTCACTGTCCAGTAGGCCCTGTCTGTTGGTCCTTGTTGCCTGTACCTGAGCAGGAAAGGAGAGAAGACTGGCGGAGCCTTTCTCCGAAGGACGAGGTGATGCTTCCCTCCTCCAAATGCAAACACTACGCTGCACATACTTGGTGGTTACAGCCACCTTTTTGATACCTTCTGATACAGTGGCTGGGGTCCCCATCCCTGTGGACCTTTGGAAATCATAGGGTTACCTGAAAAATATGGACCAAATGTAATCCTATGGGACTTTATTGATTATAGAATATCCTTCGCTCTGTAGAGCCAGACTGAGTCCCATTCTAAGTTTATCTCAAGAGAAAATTCTTTTACCGAGGTTTAATAAATCAAACCTGCCCAGGCCCCCTGCCCACTTTAATCTTCCTCCCCACAAAATACTATCTCTACCCTTATAACAACAGGACAAGAGTGGAGAAGGGGATATTATTAGGAGCCTCGGGATAATGAGTTTAATAACTTGGTACTTCATCCCTAGAGCCTTTTGCTTCTATTGTGTCCAATGACATTTCAAAAATAAAGGCTATAATAAGCCTTTGCATGCTAAGTAAAGCAATTCATTACCTAGATTTCATTCCCCATAGGAGAAAGCAAGTATGCTTCCCCTTTACCACATTGTTATTGTCCACGGGGTTTGTATCCGACTTCAAGGTTGGGGAACAACATGTCTATTTAACAGAAACAATCTAATTCAATTAACTGGGAAGGGAAGGAGAAGAGGGATGGTCTTATGTATATGTGTGGCCAACCTGAGCCAGAGCCAGAGCCCTCCTGGCTTGAGAAGAGCAGCAGTTGAGAGTTTATTCCTCAAGTTATTAGACCTCCTTATAACTAATATGGGTCTTTGGAGGATCACTGATGTTATACCTCAAACGCTTCATCGTTTGGGCCCTATTTTGATTGCTAGGGATTCTCGCTAGTGAGATGGTATGAATAAATATGAAGATAATTGACACAATATTCATGTTATTCCAAATAATTTATTGAACACTTATAATGCAAAAGGCATTATGTTAGGTGCTGTGGGTAATGTGGAGATGGTTATCGTGTGCTTCCTGTATTTAAAAGAATGTATAGGCCTGCAGGGAATATGAAATAACTGTCATAAATAAGATCAGTAAAGTAAAATTGATTCAGTGGCATGTAAAAAAACACTTAAATCACTACAGAGATTTTGGATAAAAGACCTTATTTAGCTAAGGAATCCTGGATGTAATATTGAAGGAGGTAGATTTTGAGTTGGGATTTAAAACATGGATTTGGAGATGTGAAGGGCATTTTTGGTTTTAAAAAAAAACAAACAAAAACAGCATGAACAAGTCCTGATGTTAGGAAATGCAAGGTTTAGGGTAGTGTTCACTGCGGTTCCCATGAAATAAAGAGAGAAATTAGGTTGGAAGTGTAGATTGGGGCCATTTAACTGAAAACTTTGAATGCTGAGTTAAGGACTTTGAATGTTATTTTGCAGTCAGTGGGACCATAACAGAGCTATTGGAAGAGCAGTATGGAAAGATCCATTTGGCAGTGCTGCTTAATATGGATTAGAATAGAAAGGCTGGAAACAGAGCCATGATAGGATGGGTAAGGGAAGGAAACTAATATTTGTGGAAGTCCTACTATGTGCTGGAAGCTTGGCTAATCACTTTGCTGTGTCAACTCATTTCATTCTCACAATGAATCTGTGATGGTTTTATTCCCGTCTCCATTTCTGTGCCTGGGACAACTTTGATGTCATCAGAATTCACACAGAGGTAGTTAGTGTGAGAGGCCATGTTAAAACTCACATCTATCTGTCTATCTATTATGGTGACATTGGTTAATGCAATTCAATAAGTTTCAAGTGTACAATTCAACAGTAAGTCATATATATATCGCATTGTGTGTTCACCGCCAATAGTTAGATTTCTTTCTGTCTCTACTTATTTGACCGCTTTTACCTCATCTACATCCCCCTTGCCCCCACCCCCTGGTAACCAATAGTCTGCTGTCCATGTCCATGAGTCTCTGTTTGTTTGTCATGTTTAGTTTTTGCTTTTGGATTTATATCCCACATATAAGTGATACCACGTGGTTTTCAACTTTTTCTGTCTGGCTTATTTTGTTTATCATGATAAGCTTAAGATCCATCTATGTTGTCACAACTGGCAGTATTTCATCTCTTCTTATGGCTGAGTAATATTTCATTGTATATATGTACCACATCTTCTTTATCCAATCATTTGTTATAGGACACTTCAATTGCTTCCATGTCCTGGCCACCATGAATAATGCCGCTATGGACATTGGTATGCAAATATCTTTTTAGATACATGCTTTTAAGTCTTTGGGGGTAAATATGGAAAAGAGGGATTGCTAGATCATATGGTAGATCAATTTTTAGTTTATTGGGGAACCTCCATACTGTTTTCTGTAGTGACTGTATCAATGTGCATTCCCAGCAGCAGTGTATGAGGGTTCCTTTTTCTCCACAGCCTCTCTAACACATTTTTATGTAGGGTTTCTTGGCTTGGGTTTCGTCTGCTCTACTGACTTACTGCAAGAGAAGCTGAGCCCTGAGCTAGAGCAAAAGCATTGAAATGGACACATGGAACTTCTATGGAATCAAGGTACTTTCTGACCTCGAAGTCAGACACAACCTCCAGTGAACAATAAAATGTGGTAAAGAGGACACATTTCTGCTTTCTCTGTGGGACTGAGTCTAGAAAAGTAATCAATTGTTTTGGTTAGCATGGGCCGTCTTATAATGGAGTCACATGAAATGACTTGACACTTGTTTAGATGTGAGAGAATGAAGTAAAGAAGAACTTTTAGGCACTAAAACTAGCTCATTAAGGGAGAAAAGCACAGGGAAAATACTCATAAATAGAAAACAGAAAGATACTCAGGTTTTTAAAGGAAATGCAACTTTTATTTTAGACGTATTGTGATATCAGCTGCACCCAGTTGAAAAGATACAGCATGTGACAATGACTCTTAGGAGGATGGTCAAAGATAGAAAATTTCAGAGTCATCAGCATAGATGTAATGGTGAGAATCGTGAAACTGGAAGAGATTTCCAAAGAAAAGTGTGCGTTGAGTGAGGAAAATAACGAAAATGACATGCTTGAGGAAGACAAATGTATTTAGGAGGTAAAATAAGTAAAAAGAAGTTAAAGATGAGGAAGAGGCTGCAGACTCACAGTAGTATATTATGGCTATGGGAGAAAAAAGCTAAAGGGAAAAAAATTCTTCGATAAGGGACATAGTTGTTAGCGCCAAAATTTCAGATGTCACAAAATTTGGAGACCGAGGAAATGAATGCTGATGTTGCAGTTGGATAACTCTTGAAGGAATGATTTCTGGAGAAGAAACAATAAAATACCTATTACACTTTTTATTATAAAATCACTAATTGCTGAGCTTAGATATGGGGAGTATGCCATGCAATGGACTTCAAATACGAGCCAAGTTTCTATTGGAAAAGGATAGCATCGTGTTCATTTTAGACGTTCCTGATGGAAGGCCAGCTGTTGTCCATGGTGCTAAAAGAGTCATCTGGCATTATAATATCGGAGCAATATGACCAGTATAGTTGGAATGAATTAGGTGTTTCATTATGTGCCTCTATTTGGGGGATTTATATTTCACTGAGATGAGATTTTTCATATATATTTCCCATCTGGAAGGTTTTTTCAAACTCCCCAATGGTTAACGTGTAAAAAGCAATTGCCTTTTTTTTTTTTTTTTAAAGAAATCCCTTGAAACAGTATAAGAAATCGAGGTGAAGAATAAAACAAAATGGAAGACATGTTGAAAAGGTTATACTATTTTTTCTTCTTTCAAAATAGCTGAAATTGTAAACTTTCCACTCAGTTCTACCCCTGCCAGTAGCATTCTCAAAGTAAAAAAAGTTAAACTATGTGGAATTCAGGCATTCTACTGAAGATCACAATTAACAAGTAAAATAGAAGCAATCTAGTATAATTGTTATGAAGTCATAAAATATTAAAATGGCTGCGAATGGAGCCATAGTCGTATTTCTTGCATGTTCCTCCGTAAAACACATTTTGAATCACTAGAAAAATAGGCAGTGCAGCATTACTGCCTATTAGGCACGGTCATCACACAGGTAGGATGTACTGGGCAGAGTTGCCAATGAACTTGTGAGTTTGGATGAGTAAATTGCCAAAATAGTTTTTTCTGATCAACAGAGTTGGGACTCAGAAAGAGCCGATGATGTTTCAATTTGAGCCTGAAAGTAGGCAATGCCTGATGTCCCAGCTTGAAGGCCATCAGCTGGGGGTGGGGGATGGGGGTGGAGAGGTGGGAGGGTGTTCCTTCTTACTCAGGGAAGGATCAGCCTTTGCTATGTTCAGGTCTTCAGTTGGATGATTGGATCAGGCCCAGCCACACAGGGAAGGGCTGTCTCCTTTACTCAGTTTACTAATGCAAATGTTAGTCTCGTCCAGAAACATCCTCACAGACACACCCAGAATAATATTTGACCAAACGTCTGGGTACCCTGTGGCATAGTCAAGCTGACACATAGGATTAATTGTCAAAAGCTGCAAGAGCACTTTGGGCCTTGTAATGACCCTCTAAATGTAAAAAGAATATGAGTCCTTCTTCAATTTTGCCTGCCAAGTCCTGCAAAATACTTCTTCTGGCCCACATTCATTCTTAAGCATTCATCGAAAGGAAGTCTGGGAAATTTGTCGGTTAAGTAGGCAAAATACAAATCCTTCACAAAGGGGTTTATCAGAACTGAGTGTAGGAAATAATACCACACTATTGGCAGTACAGAGAAAAGAATTAAAGTGGGTCAAGAGTGAATATCTTCATCTTCTATTGGGAGAAGGGATGAGAGCTGCACCGTGCGGAAGTATTTTGTGTAACGTAATATGGCAGAAGCACAACCGTAAGTGGAGTGCTTCGTTCAGAGATCTCAGAGGTAGGGAGTGTCCCATCACGGAGAAGTATTCAAGCAGAGAAAACATAATCTCCTCTCTCACAAATGTTTCAAGGTCATTTTTAAATTTCATGGATATTTGGGCTAAATGATTGCTAGGTTGTTTTCTAACTCAAAGAGTTGGTGGTTCCTGTTCTGAAGGAAATTTCACATCCCATAAAAAGGCAAGACTATTACACTGAAAAAATAACACAGTATAAGATAGAATAATTTAAAGAATCGGGTTGTGGGCAAAAAAGAGAAAACAAAGGTGCCATGTAAGGTGATAAAGTTGAGATATGTGTGTGTGAAAAGGAGTAGTTTGAAGGCTTCAGAGAGGGAACCCAAGTCGAGCATTAGAACAGGGCCTCGTTAGGAAGGAATTCTGAAATGCAAATTCTGACCACGGTCATCTTCCAGCTCAATTGCTTTAAGTGCTCTAAGGATAAAGTCCATAACCATTAACAGGGGCTATAAGGCCATGCTGGATATGATCTCTTCCTGACTCCCAACCTCAGCTTGTACCATTCTACCCGGCATCTGCTGTTATCGATATGCTGGCTTTCTCTTATTTCCTGAAGTTGTCAAACTCCCTTCCACCTTAGAGTCTTTTTTTTCATTGAAGTGTAATTGGCATACAGTATTCTGTTAGTTTCAAGTGCACATCACAGTGATTCAGTATTTATATACATTATGGAATGATCACCACAAGAAGTCTAGTCACCATCTGCCACCATGCAAAGTTGTGTTATTATTATTGACTATACTCCCTATGTTGTATATTACATCCCCGTGACTTATCTATTTTATAACCAGAAGTCTATACCTCTTAATCCCCTTCACCTATTCCACCTGCCTTTCAGCCCCTCCTCCCTCTGATAACTCCCAGGTTGTTCCCTGTATCTATGAGTCTGTTGCTGTTTTGTTTGTTCATTCATTTGTTTTTTCTTTTTAGATTTCACATATAAGTGAAATCATATTTATTTTTCTCTGTCTGACTTATTTTACTTAGCATAATACCCTCTAGGTCCATCCATCATGTTACAGCAAATGGCAAGATTTAATTATTTTTATGGCTGAGTAATATTCCATTGTGTGTACGTGTGTGTGTGTGTGTGTGTGTGTGTGTGTGTACTACATCTTCTTTATTCACTCATCTGTTGATGAACACTTAGGTTGCTTCCATATCTTGGCTATTATAATCACTCTAGAGATTTTCTACATGCTGCTGTGATGACCCACGATGCTCTTGACCCCACCCTTGACCTGCATGAATCTACTCATGGTTCGATCTCAAGTTCAGTATCATTTCCCAGGGAGGCTGTTCTTGTATAGTCTCTCCCCACTTGTGAACTAGGTTAATCCCTCAGTTATACACTCTTATTGTCCCTTGTACTTCTCTTTCATCACATTGATCATAATTGTAATTCCATAGTTATTTTTGGGATCATTAGTTTGTTTCTGACCCTACCACTAAACTGTAAGCTAAGCAAGGTCAAATGCTACGTCTCCCTTACCTCACATGATGTTTTTAGAATGCATAAACGAAAGAAAAAGAGAGACTTTTTGAATAGCTGAATCTTGGGATCTGTATCATTGTAGATTAGTCATTTAACTCAAAGGGCAAGGTGATACCAGTTTTGGTGCTGAAAGCATCATTATCTTGTACTGTTTTCAGCTCTCTTTCTGTTGAAGCCAAAGCAGTTTTTATTTTGGATTTGCTAAACATGGCCCAAGCGTCTGCAGCATCAGAATAAGCTGAGCACATCCCTTGGCATTTCATATCTTCCTTGTGTTGCCCAGGAATAGTTCATCATTTTCCTGCTCTCATGGCTGAACAGAACTTTGCAAACATCTGCTCTGAGTCCAAATTCCTAGGGAAACAGGATTTAAGACAACATTGTGTCTCTATTTCTGTGTTTACTTCATTTCCTCTCTGAAAACCTTTTCCCTTGCATCCCTATGAAGCTAAGACCATTCTGCAAATCCTTATCTGGGAGTTGGTTGCAGAAGTTAAGGGAAAATTCTCCCGTGTTGGGTCTTGGGAGTTTGGCGTCATCCCAAATACTTATGCCTTCTCTGGAGGAAATAGAAGATGCATTCTGGATCTCTCTGGTTTAATCCGAAGGAAGAAAGTCAGGGAGCAAATCAAGCAATTAGTTGGTGAATAGAAATGTCTGGTCTGGTTTTTCAGTCTCTAATTCCTTTTTCAGCCAAATACAAATGTAATGTGGACAAAGAGCATGGGGGAGCCAGGGAAAAATTTGCCAAGGAGGCACCATTTGAAATAGACTTTAAAAGATAAGGAGTTTGTCTGATGGCGAAGAGGAAAAGGTATTCCCTTCAGAGGAAACACACCACGGAAGGGTGGAGGACATGGGGTACGGCAGGATGGATTGGGTGAGGTTTTGGGGTAGCGATAGCGGTGAGATAAGACATGTACATTTCCTATTATGATTCTTGCACTGGGGACTGTGAGGACAGTTTCTAGCCATTGACGTACTCACTGGCACTGTGAGCTTTGCTGGCCTGTAAACAGCCTCAGAAATGAAATGCAATCTGAGACCATCTGTACCTCCTTTTTCTATCTCTGTCGAGTAAATATGGAGCACCTAGCTTTGAAAGATCATCCTTTTTTGTTTCCTCACTTCTGAGTTTAACTCATTTTCTGATTACCCAGAATCAAAGTATTTTTGCATCTTTCTGGCATGGACAGGCCAATGTCTCTCCTTTTGTTCTTTTTGTTATATGATTACATTGATTATTGCAAGTGTAAAAAAATACAATTGATCCTTTTATGTTGACATTGCATCAAGACACCTTGCCGGGCTCCCTTGTTATTAGTTCTAGTGACTGGGCTTTGAATATTTTGGAGTTTTCATGTAAATTATGAAGATAATCACATTCTCTAAGTAACAGCAAGCGCTTATGCAGAACTTATGTGTTTTATGCATTTTATAGATTTTAACTCATTTAATTTGCACAGTTAATCCTATGAGTGGGTCCTATTATTATCATCATCAAAATCTTAATTTTATAGGTGGAGTAATTAAAGGCATAGAGGTTAAAAAACTCGTCCAGGTTTTCTCAGGCAGTAAGTAGAAGAGCCAAGGTTTAAATCCACGTGTGGCTTCATCATCCATTCTCTCTACCACTAGACCACTTGCCTCTTTCTTACTTTATCTCCTCCTTTCCAACATTTGACTATTTACTTTTCTCATATTATTGCGTTGGGTAACATCTTTTAGGTTAATGTTGCATATTAGAGGTGCACCTAACTTTAAAAATTATTCTTATCAAGTTTTGGCATTGCATATGACATTTGCTATCCCAGGAGGACTTGCATGCATACTAAGACCTTCCTTGAAATATCAAAACAAAACAGTGTTTTCAGCCTAGTTACGGCAAGATCAGCTTCACGCAGGAAAGCACCGGGGTTAAATCCACTTCCTATACATCTCATGTTTTTCGCTTCTGTGCTTCTTTTATAGCTTTCTTTTTACTAAGTGAATATTTTCTGATATAACATTTTAATTTTTAAAATATTTTTTACTACATATATTTGTAGTATATATATATATTTTTACTAAATATATTTTATTTTTTTAGCTATCTTATTTTCTTAATGTTTGCTCTAGGGCACATCATATACATCTTAAAAACGGCATGTTTTTCAAGACCCTGCTTGGCCTAACCTTCTCTAATGTTAAAGCTAGCTACGTACTGTTGCAGCAGGTCTGCTGGGTGCAAATCACAAGAGCTTAAGGCTGACTGAGGTTTGCTCAATGTGTAAAGTTCATCCTGATGTTAACCAAGAAAGTAGTCCCTTGCAACACGAGCGATCAAGTTCCACCTTTTAGGTTAGACCTTTAGATCTCACCCACAATCCTGAACTTGGACAGGGGATCCAAAACCAGTGTTGCGGCAAGCCTGCAGTGAGTATGGAAAAAGGTCCTTATTTTCACTTTGGTAACTCAGGGTGTGTGATTTCTGTACACTCTCGATGAGTAAAAGGATTTGCTAAGCAAGTGAGTAAAGAAAGAGGCAAGGGAGACAATTTACCTATTTATATAAACCAATAGCTTATAAGAAACCGAGTATATAATTAGAAAGTAAACGAATGCTCTTTATTAAAAATGAGCCTCATCTATCCATTAAAGTAGTCTTGGGTGAGAGTTACCTTCTTGGGCAATCTTTCCTGGGCTTTCTGCAGTTGCACTTCCTGTGTAAAATCTACCACAATTATTAGGGCAGAGAAAAGAACATAGACTCTGGAGTCCGGAGTCAGAGAGACCTGAGTTCAAATCTCATCTCTGCTTCTTGGTAATTGGGTGAGTTTGGGTAAGTCACTTAAGTCGATGTTACTCAAAATGTCCTCAGAACAGCAGCATCAGTATCACCTGGGAGTTTATTAGAGACCTACTATATTTTTAGGTAGGTCACTCTCCAGTGATCCATTTGCACATTGAAGTTTAACAGGCAGTGACTTAAGCTCTCAAATCCTCAGATTCTCAGAGAGTGATTGGGAAGATTAAATGGTTCAGCAGCATCTGTGACAGAGAGTGGTACACAGAGGGCTCCCCAATAACGGTGTTTATAACTAGCTTTACTATTATTGTTTCTGTTGTGGTCATTTCTCACAGTCTTAGTCCTCCCCAGCCCATCACCTGGAAACATGTCCACTAGGGAGTGGAACCTTGCGCAAGCCATGGTCAGGGGACTTACAGCCTTCTCTGAGCCTGTTTGCTAGTCTGTAAAATGGGGTGATAGACCCTACTGAGAGGGCTCCTGTGAGGGGTAAATAAAGTGATGCACGACTGTTTACAGAGGCCAGGTGCGAGCATTCTGCATCCATTTTCTCGCTGAATCTTTGTGTCACCCCTGAGCAGTGGAAAAACATTCAGAGAGGTGACGGCATGTGCTCAGCGACTCACAACTAGTTCTCAAGTCTGGAGCAAGTCTGAATCCAGAGCCTTTAACTACTTAATTCTGGGCATCGCCCGAAGCATGAATGTTGTGCCGCCAACATCCAGCTGTCTTGTCAATCATCAGGTGGCCCCTGCCATGAGGAATGATCAACAGGGACTGAGTGATGCATTTTGACTTTCCACTCTGTTGTGCTGACCTCAACTAGAGGCAGCTGTTTTGCTTCCTTGCCCACTTAGTTATACTCCGATCAGCCCAGTTCTCTCCATCTTTCCCCATTTTTTTCTGTCCAAGGGCTCTGTTGTCCAGAGTCAGTTGCCTTGGAGAGTCAGGTGTGACCACTCCGGTTAAGGAGCCAGATGCTGAGCTGATTATAGTAATTAAAGCTTCCTATTTACATAACATGTCTCAGGCAGAAGGAGCCCAGAACTCTTTTCTAGCACCATGTAGAAGAAGCTGTCCAGTTCTCACAGTGCTGTGCTGCTGCTTTCCTGGAGTCCTGGAGCAGAGACCTGGAGCAGAGGCCTGGAAGTAGCACATGTTCCTGTCATACCGGAGTATCTCAGATGCAGGGAGGGAGGAAGCACTGCTGGTCAGGATGAGCATCGGTCAGGCCTCCAAAGAATCTGTAAGCTGGGCTCCTTCTAGGGCCCAACAAATCCACAGCCTGAAGCTACGTATTACCATATTACTTAGCCACCCATGGACAGTGTGTGTTTAACATTATAAAGACAACTGGCCTCAAGTGTCTTATCATTACCGTGTATCTTACATCCATAATCTTTAACTCTTATGAGAGCCAGATGAGTAGTGGTTATTATCCCTATTTTACAGATAAGGACAATGAGGCTCAGAAAGGTTAAATAATTTCATCAATGTTATACAGCTAGAGAGTGGTGTAGTTGAGTTTTCCATCTAAAATATGTGGAATCGCAAAACGCATGAGCAGTCCAGCAAATCATGCCGCCTCTCCCAAGAACTTTGCACGTTACCTAGCACTTTTACTGTTGCTGACTCTTCATAATCTTACGGTATGGACAGATGGTATTTCTGTTTTGTAGATTAAACAAGAATGAGTGTGTGTGCACGCGCGCGCACGCGCGCGCACGCACGCACACACACACACACACACACACATACACACACCCCCTAGATTGAGAGGTCTCGCCTCTTTTCCCTGGTTACAACTGTAGAAAGTTTCAGAAACCGCTTCCCCACCTGGGGTTCTTTTCCCCATGGCTTGCTGCTTCCTTTGGTCTAACTTTTTATTCAATTAGTATCGTCTTTTTTAAAAAATCAATAAATGGTTAGTGATGCCTTTAATGGATATTGAATGAATACAGATCTGGTGTTGTTTATCACAAAAGCGATACTTTAATTATTTATTCTCCTCAGTGACACTGGCTATGTCCAACATGCTTGTTTTTTTTTTTTTTTAAATGAAACCCCATTCCCTGATTCTGGGGTAGAGACCAGTTCATAGTAATTTCTAACTCATCAGAGAAGTTATTTTCACTCTGTTACCAGTGGATAACTACCACTTGAAATAAATCTATTTGTTCAGAATCACATAGCTAGCAAATGGCAAAGCTGGGTCTCTGAATCCATTATCTTTCCACACATCTATATCTGAAATAATTATTAAACTTGATGGTGACCTTCGCTCAGCTAATAAATAAGGAGTTATAGAAGGCTCGTTGTGCTCTGGGTACTGTGCAGAGTTTGGTATACAGTGTGCTAAAGGAATTTGCAGACTTCTGACCTTCCTGAGAAAGACAGATGATAAGCAAGTAACCAAACACATAAACAAATTCAAGTTGAAATAAACACTTTGAAGGGATGAAGGCGGGCTCAGTAACAAAGGATAATGGAGTTGGGGGTGGGGTTATCGAGTGGTTAGAAATGGTGTTTGTTTCTAAGGAAGGGACATTTAAACTGATGCTAATAAGAGGAGCCAGCCAGGCCAGTTGGAGGTAAAAATACCCCAGACTTAGGGAATCGTATGTGTAAAGTCTCTAAGAAGGAGGATTTGTAGAATTCTAGCCACTGACCTGAGGCCAGGGTGGCTGGAGCACAGCAAGAGAAGCACGGAGTGGGACAGGATGAGGGAAAGTGGAAAGATGCACAGGCACAAAGTGATGGAGGGCCCTAGAAGTCATGGCGAGAATTTGGTGGTCTACTTCAGAGCAAATGTAAATTATAGTTTCCAAAAGGTTACCGTGGCTCCTCGTCTCTGGAAGAATGGAAATTTCTTTATGTTTCAAATTTCACAGTAGAGAAGAAACCAGACTTTAGAATCGGAACCATTTGGGTTTAATCCTGTGTTAGCCACTTATGTGCTGCACATCCTTAGTGAGTTAACTCATTCCCTGCTGACTCTCAGTTTCCCCACGAGTGAGGTCAACGTAAGTTATGCTGCGGTAACAATAAAAAGCCCAGGTTCTCAAAAGCTTAATACAACAAAAAAGAAATCATCTCCTTTGAGGTCCACTGTAGACTTTGTGCAAACGTCTGGTGTAGATCCTTCCTAGCTGGCTCAGAATTCCAGACTGCCTCTGCCTTATGCATCTCCTGTCAGTTGGCTGTGGAGAGTTGGTCACTACGATAAAAAGTTTCCTTCCGAGAATGACATCCATCATACGTGCTCACACCTTATTAGGTAAAGCAAGTCACGTGGCCACTCTTAACCTAGGGGCAGGGCAGAGGCTTCTTATTTACTGAAAGCCAAGGGCATCCAGACTTTAATGAATAATGGTAATAATACATCCCATACTCCCGTGGTGGCAAGTGTGAGAATTAATACATGCAAAGTATCTATGCCAGACCTGGGCACATAATAAATGCTCAATGAATAGTTATGATTATTAAGTCTCTGTCTTAAATTGCTGGTGCTGCTTCTCTGGAGGATTTCTTCCAGAGAGCTGTATATTAGAGACTGTGATGATCTAAATGTGATAGAATAGCCCATTATGGTAGGAGGGAAATATGAGATCATCACAGATAACTTTAGATCAGGGATAGGCAAACTGGAGCTTGTGGATCAAATCTGGCCGCCACTTTTTTTTTTTTAACTAGTTTTATTACAACGCAGACACACCCATTTATTTATGTATTGTCTATAGCTGCTTTTGCACTCCAGTGTCTGAGTTGAGTAGATGTGGCTGAGGCTCTTCTGCCCAATGCCCAAGGTCTTTACTGTCTGGACCTTGATGGGGAACGTCTGCTGACTACTTGCTTTTGATGATCTTTCTAATCGCCTGGCCCATCCCAGTCTTCAAACTCCTTTCTCTGGAATATTCTTCATCCTTTCCTTAGCTAAGGACAATATGATCTTTTATTTATTTATTTTTCCTGTTAGCCACACCCTTGTCCCCATCCTCTCAATCCTAACTATTTTCACGTTGATTCTCTCCTTTAATTTGAAAAAACCAATGAGAAACTTGAGTTTATCCTGGACTTCTTATTTCTCGTCTCTTTCCAGTGGTGCTGCTGTGATTCAAAGACGACATGTGAGTAATGAAAGCCCGCTTCCTCCAGAACCGAATCTCCCCTCCTTCTCTGTTATTTATCTTCAGCACCATTTTCTGTCCTTTTATTTCTTGACGTGAGCACTGTCTTATGGGGAATGGATCCTGCAAAGATCTGAGGAGTTTGTCAGTAAAGAAAAAAAGCTATTTTTTTTTAAACCATGTTTGGGGAGAAAAACATGTTGTAAATCGTGTCCAAAAAATAACTTTATAGAGTCCACCTGTCCACAGTGGATAAACCAATTGCTCTGAATTAAATTCTCTAAACCTGAAAGGCTTGGGTCTGGTACTGGATTTATTCAGACACTAGGAAAATAGTAATTTTCTAAGTCAACATTCTGACCCCACTTGAGTCAGCCGCTGATCATGATAAAGCCTTTTCTCACTACTTGCTGCTCCTTTTGAAGAATTAGACACACATCCTGGGGAGAAAAGTACCCAAGTCCGAGGGACAGAAACTAATTAAGATGTGTCCGCCAAGGTAGTGGGCATGCCGTATCACAGACGTCCACCGCCTGGGTCAGCGGCTGCTGGACCCTGCCCTGTGTCAGGATGTCGCAGCTGGGAAGCTGCAGCTGTCCTGGTAGTGCCTCTGCTCATCTGGGGCTGATGGGTCATTAATTAACCCTCCTTTCTTTATTCTTTCCACTGGACTTGAGGACATGATCATTGGTCCTGCGGATCCTCTTGAGTCCTGTTTATTTGCTCCCTTAAATTCTGCATGGCCCGGGGCCTGTGACAGGTGTGGCGGCAACCTCCAATTCATACTCTGAGCTGTGACTCCGGAGGTACATTTTGACGTCAGTGGCTGCCCATGTGAAATTACATCAGCCTCTTAAGTGCGCTGATCTCTCGCACAAACCCGCTTTTCCAGCATAGAATCTCAGTTTAGTTAGTAGATTTAATGTTTGAGCATCGATTTCTGTAGCTGGAAAAGAACTTTCAAGACCACGTGGCTTAGGTCCTTTCCTTTACAGGGGAGAAGCTGAAGCTCGGAGAGCTAAGGTCACAGAGTCAGTGGTGCAGCCACGTGTGGTCCTGTCTTCTTTTTCATGTCTTTTCATCTCAGTGAGTTTAAGTGTAACTATCTCCCCAGAAGCACAATTGTTTTATCTCAGGAGTCTTGAACAGCGAACGACTTTCTCAGTGATGGGGAATCAGATCACTGTAAGAGCATCCTCCAGCTGGGAGATGTGCTCCTAGCAGGAGTCAACCCCCCAGGTACGGGCAGAGCAGTAGGATGTGTACCTTACCTGGGCTCCTGGGAGCTTCAGGGAGACCTGGAAAGGTTTTGTATTTTTTAAGTCTCTCAGGTCATTCTGGTCTCCCATCTTCTGATTCAGGTAGTTTTAGAGATTGGGGAATTTCCTCTGGGAGCTACTCTTGTGATGAGGTCTCGCTTTAATCCCCTGCACAAATTGCCACTACACGGCAAAAAACTTGAGGCTCCCTGTTACTTGAGCACTAGGTGAAATGGCTCTGCTTGTTCTTCCTTCTCCACTTTTATAGATTCTGGCCACCACTTCTAGAAGCATTAGTTTCACTCAGTGCTTTGGGAGAAAAAAATAAGTAATTTAACTTATATGCAATTTGATACGTCTATTTTCAAATAAGGATATCATATAGAAAAGACTGCAAGGTTCTCAAGAAATTTTTAAATGAATGAAACATGAAATATCAAAGAAGCACCTGTTTGTGGCAAGCCATTTTGTTCAGCAATGTGCCCCGCCCCCCCTTTTAGGCCCCCGGAGTTGGTTTTCCCTTTTTTTTTTTGTTTTGTTGGCCTTTTGGGGGAAAGTTGAAAAAAACCTTGAACGGATTCAATCATTTCATTTACAAATACAGAAACAAAGCTTTGGCATTCGAGTGGCTCATCTAGGTGGCTAGTGGGGGAAATAGGGCTTTGGAACCCACTAGACTTTGATTTGTGTCTTTTTGAGCTGTGAGACGTTGAGAAAAAATTTTAACTTCTTCCAGACAATTTCTCCAACTGTAAAATGGCTTAAGACAAGATTATCTGGATATTGAGTAAGATATTGTCCGTAAAAGATCCAGCACTTAGAAGTTACTAGTTAACTTTATTACCTTTCCCCTGTGACAGAGGCAGGAGTACAACTAAGCTTTTTAACTTCCTTTTCCTTACACCAAGCCAAGTCTCTGGATACATACTTCTGCATTTTTATATTCCACTGCCTGTCCTCACATTTAGTTCTTACGGGCTATTAGAAGTGGTGGAGTTTTCATTTTTATTTGACAGGTAAGCTAACTCCCTCCCTCTGCCTAAGAATTCTGCCACTGGTGAATTTCCGCCCATTCATCCTTTAAATCTCTCATCCAACTCCAGCTCCTTCATAAAATATATCCCCTCTTCCTCTCCACCCTCAAGTCCTTATTTTCACCACTCTCTTATAGCTTTCTGTAAGTATCTGCTTTAATGCTTAGCAGATTGTGTTGTAATTGTCTGTTTATGGGTCTATCCTTCCACTTGCCAGAATGAGGACCGAACCTGTTTTTCTTCTGAATCTCCAGGCCCTACCACCAGGGCAGCTGTGTATAGGTGCTCAGTAAACAGATGGATGCATGCATGGATGAACTGATGGAATGCATCACGTCATCTTTGCTCCCTACAAAGGAGAAATTAAAGTCTTAGATGCCCTCAGTGTCTAAGAAAAAGTGGACCCTTGACAATAGGGGAAAACATGGTTCCAAAAAGTGAATGTGCCTATACGACTGGCCTCCTTGCCATCTTAGTAGAGAACAGTTCCATCACCCTATTCCCATGAAACATCCAGCTCCAAGTTCATTTCTATCCCCACCACACACTGACCTTCAAGGTAGTGGCTCCCAGTCTGTCTCCCATCCGTGTAACTCGCCACCCGCTACTCGCCAGTTCACCTCCCCTGCAATTAGTACCGCCAACTCTGTCTCAGAATGCCAGGCCGGAACCTGGAGTAATTGCCGCTCGAGATTCCTCCTGACACAAATGTTGACATTCTGTTGGCATAACTTGCAATAATGTATGCAGATTGCATCCTTCCAGGGCCATAATTATTACTTCTCAGCAAGAAATAGTCAGGTTATTCCCTGACTTGATTTCTAGCAGCCAGTTTCACTCCTGGAGCTGGCTTGTTTAGGGGAATGTGAGGGAAAAGGAGAGAAGAGACCTTGGTATGCACCCCAGGGAGCAGAGCTGCAGGGTGGCCAGATCTGGGCAGCAGGATGTAGCTGGGAATCCTGGCTGACTCTGCTACCAGTTTGCCCTTATCACTGGAGCTGGGTCCCAGACATATGTATTTTATAAGATCCTCAGATTATATCTAGACATAACAAAGGATCTTGAAAAAGTTCAGGGCCCCCCACCTTCACTTCACTTTCATGAATAAGGAAACTTTGATCTGGGTTTAAGGCATAGTGGAACACATAGGAACACTGGATTGACCTGTGCAGTGCTCCTAGGTTAGAGATATTTATAGGCAGAATAAAAAATTGGAAGCTATTGGTTTTCGTTGCTTACTGTATGTCCTGCATGTTGGAAAATATTATCACCTATTGACCTTCTCTTGTTCCAGTTAAATCGCCAGCTCTTTGCATCTGTAGAATAAAGAAGTCTAGGCTCACGAACTCTGTAATTAGAAACAGGCCCATGTTCTGTATTAAAATGAAAAGACCGAAACAGATCCCATAGTCTCACGAGGTCTATTGGCATGTAAAATCGTATTCGGTCTGTTTTATGACTTTTTCCGTCAGTGTTTGGTAGACTTGAAATTTTATTTGAACAATTTGGACAACTTATTTATCCTCTTGGAGCTCAGCTCACGATGTACCAAGATCTCCGCGTCTCTTTAAAATTCTTCTGTGCTTGACTGAGCTTTCATTATAGCTTTTTCTCGCTGTGAGAAAGGGTGCATGATGACATCTACCTTGGTCCCTGGCCATGTAATAGGTGCTCACAGACAAAGCCATTAGTTGAAATTGAGTGGAATGGTAGCAGGATTGGCTGATCATTGCCTTAAAAGATAGGGCTACTTTTTATTCCTAAATTTGCATCCCATCTCGAGGCCTCAGAGAAATGATCTGTGTATAGGCAATGGTGGCCAACCTGAATTACTCCCAGAGAGAGGGATCATTTGTCACATATTTGTGTTTCCCGCTTTGGGTCTTTGGAGAAAGAAGTAGAGTCAGAGAAGTGAGAATAATAAACAGCACCTGGCCTGGCTCCCCATTCTGGAGAAAATTGTTCCCAGCTGAATGCTCAGGTCACTCTAGTCCAACAAAGACTTCATAGTTCCACACGTCATGTGTGTGGCTGCTCCCACCTGGGGACGGAGGGATGGAAGCACATCGAATGTCCTCTTCCCCTTCCTTTTTCTTTCCATGTTACAAGAGATTCACCATATCATACATTCTGCAGGAGATCTCTGTTGGGGCCTTTTCTTCTCTTTCCACCTCCGTCTTCACTCTGGCCTCTTGGGTTTCTGGCTGCCACTGCTGCAGACCCATTGTCCAAGTGCGTGAGGCAGCAAGGCCAGAAGCCCTTGCTCAAGCTGCTCGTTAATGTGCCTGATGGGTTGACTCTGGATGCAGCCAAACCCATTAGGAGAGGATGGCTCGCTTGGTGCCTCAGCCACTCTGTAAGGAAGAGAGGATTCGTGGGGTCGTAGGGCTGCCTGGACGAAGGACAGGGAGTGGATGGCGTGCCCTGCCCCTTCAAGCCTTGGCTCTCTCCTTGTAATGGAACTGAAACCAAAGGGTCCAGCCACATTCCAGAGAGCAGGACAGGAGTATTTGCACCATCCCTCCTCTAGCCATGTCGATCTCATACTCAGACTCACCTGGTGGCTCCCCCACCGTCCAGAAAATAAAATCCCAATACAAAGCTTGAGTTGCAAGCACCTTTATGTCTGACTGTAAACTTTCCTTCCAACCTGATTTGCCTTTAACTTCCTCTTGCACTCCCTACATTACATTCAAAGTGGACTCCTTCCCACACTAACACATGCCCTTTGCGTTCTTAGCCATGCGCCTTTGCAAACCCAATTTCCTCAACCTAGAATGACCTCCCTTGACCTCACCATTTCAGTCTATCAAAATCCTACATGAAAGACTCAGGAAAATGTCATGTCCTCACTATAAAACATTCTTATTTCCTCTAACAGAAAGTAATTTTCTGTTATTATTTTCCCTCTTATTGTATTCCCCCTGGACTTGGAGTGGCATAATTGTGTTTCTCTAAAGTCCCCCATTACAGGATTGTGAACTCCTTGTGTGGAGTAGTAACTCCTGTCTTATTTATCTCACTTCTCCCTGTGACTAATATGGAACTTGAATATTTGAGGGGTTCTGGAAATGTTTCAATTGAATAGCATGTTAAGAGGACCTATTCTGTAAGACCTGCCATTCCAAGACTACTCCCAAAACTGATTCTAAAAGAATATATGTTTGGCTTAGGGTCACTACCTTTGAGGGGTGGGATAGGTTCAAGACCTTTCTAATTCATTGAATTATTCAATATGGATTACCAAATCATCTTGAACTTTTGGTAGACCCAAATCGAAGTATCATTCAGAGGATTTACATTTCATTTTCAGCATCTTTATGTGTTCTGTACTTAGCGTGCTATTGCCTAATGATTGAATTGTAAAGCAGTACATGAGGCCTTTTAATACTCTGGCCTCTGCTATAAGCAGCAGCTAAACCATCCCCAAAAGATGGCCCAGCCACATTCACCTTGTAGAGCCTAAGCTGCACTCACCCATCCTCCCCTTTCCTTTATGTCCCAGCAAGTAGATAATAAGATCAAACATGTTTTGTTAGGAAGAAATATTCCTGGCATCTCGTTTTCAGAAATTTATTAGTTCACGTCGTCATTCTTACATTAAGTAAATATGAATTGTACACATATGTGATTATTAAATGTCTAGTCTACTCATGCATTCTCCTCTAGACATCTATTTGGTATATTTCAATTATCCATGGAATAAAATTAAAATTTCTGATCTTACCACCTTTCCAATCACAAATACATTAGCTCTTCTGTAATACACCCTGGACTACTCTCTGCTCCCACATTTTTCCTGCCTGTGAGTCAAGGCACCTGACAGTCCCCATTCCTGAAATTTATCCTCATCTCTTCTCTCCTCCGTCTCACCACCCCTATGGCTGATTCCTACATATTTTTTTTTATGTTATATAAAAGAATCTTCTAAAAGCCTTTTCTGAGCCTAAAGACTGGGTTCATGGCTCCTCCCCTGTGCTCCTACAGACCCAGATACTTTTCTGTATTGTAACCCTTAACCACGTGGCATTATACGTTCCGTTAGCTTGCTTTTCTCTCCCATTAGATTGTAGGATTCCTGTGGCTAGCGATCGTATTTTGTTTTTCTCCTCACATTCTATAAAATTGAATACCATACCTGTAATTAGTGGATGCCTAAAATATTTGTTTACCAAATAGATGGATGGTTTTAGTGCCATTCTAGCAAAAACAAATATGGTTAAGACATACTCTCTGCTTCAGGGAGTTTACATCTAGCGAGAAAGGCAGAATGTAAACAGAGAAATTATAACACATTGTTATAATTGCTAAAATGGAACCCGAATGAATGGAGGGCTACTATGTACCTGGCAGCTTTTCAAGGACAGGGTGGAGAATGGATAGAGTTGCCTTCTGGCTCAGAGTGAGATTTCAGCACCACGAACAGCAACACCACGTCCTGTAATGAAAGTCTGCCGCTCAGCTCTGGTAGCTATCCACGGTTTTTATGCCTGCAACGCTGGCTCCTTAGGAGATCATTTACAGCTTTTATATAATCTTTCTACACCTAAGAATGGAATGATTTCCCCTGAGTTCTAATGTAAGTCTTACGACCTTGCCGTCTCCTGCATGGACCTTCCACTTCTCAGTAGCCGACTTGTATTCTGAGTATCCACTTCTCATAACGTCCAGGCACACAGAGTGAGTCTTTACTCTGTCCTGGCTTCAGATATTGTTGTGGCATTTGAGTGTCATGTGCTGCCCACTTGGCTGTAGCTCCACCATTGGCATTATTTCTCCCAGTGCTTGAACGGACACAGAAGATTTGGGGAAAAGAGATCAGTCTCTCAAGTGACGGCCAGTCATGGCCCTGAGACTGCCCTTGACCCTGATGCCTGATGCAATGAACAGCTCTTGGGTATGAAGTGGGGATCTCAAAGGCATCCCAGATCCAGGCGACTGTGAAAAAGCTGATTCTAACTAAGAGTAATCAAAAGAGTCAGATTTTTAAGTGTTACTGAGATAATAAATTAATGTTAGGGATGCTAAATACATTTAGCATCTCCAGACCATTTTTCTGTTCTGGGACCACACAAGAAGTTCAAAAGCCAAAGATTTCCTGTTTCTGCCATATATCTTGGAGGAGAGATATATTTAAAGTACATTGTTAAAATCTAGTGTATTTATAATAACTATGGGTCGTGCACAGGACATTGTGAAACATGTGTTCCTTTTGTGGCAGGAATACATATTTGCAGGGAAGTCTTGCTGGGAAATAAAGGCAGATCTGAGTTTTAAAGGATAAGTTATTCAGGTTAAGAGGAGGTAAATCTCTATGAAGCAGGAAGTACAGAAGTAAAGGCACAGAGGAAGAAAGCAGTGAGGTTTGTGTGTATATAAAATATGAGGAGATCTGTAATACTGGACAGTGCAGTGTGAGTCAAGACGTGGCGAGACATGGGCTGAAGAGGGTGCTAAGGGCCAGTTAGTGGAGGGTCTTTAATGTTAAGCTAATTAGTCTGGAATAGATACCAAGGGCACTGAGGAGCCACTGGTGGGTCGTAAACACAGGGATACCATGGCCAGACTTGTTTTATAAAGGCAACTAGACGGTGACCCTTGTGCCAAGTCCACGTTCCCCTCTGCCTTCTCTGCCTCTCATACACCACAACTCCTTAGAATCACTATAATCTCTCCTACACCTTGTCCCTGAATTCCCCATGGTGGGTCTCCCTTTCCTAAGCAGCGAGGGGAACAGCTGGTCCCCATCCCACTTGAAAACTATTTTTGAGATGTTTCCCAAAATGTGCATTATGTCTCATTCAAATTGGGCTTATTCTGGCTTCCACAATCAGTGCCCTAGTTAGTTGTTCGATCAGAGGTCCCTTAATAGATGCAGCACCATCTCAGGAGCTTGGGCTGCACTGGATGGTGAACTTTATGGATCACTTTCTCCTAGGAACTGAATGCAATCATCCCTATAGCTAATCAGTTAAAACTGTCCCCATCGTTGCTTCTTTAAATTCTCACACAACTGCTTGCATTTGCTTACTTTACAGGGAGCTTTCTCATTACCCATATAATGTAGCTTCCCAGGGAAGGTAGGATAGAGATCTTATACCTATTTAACAGATGAATAAAAAAGATGTACAAGATCAGTGGGGCCAGTAGAAAGAACACCTAATTAGGAAGCAGGGTACCCAAGTCCCCATCCTGGCTCGGTCATCAACTAGCTGTGAAATATTGGTAAAATGAGGATATAAAGGAGAATAAAGGAGTTTGGTTTCATTCATTCATTTAATACCTATTTATTGAGTATCCACTTTGTTCCAGGAATTGTTCTAAACAGAACTAAACTGAACAGAACTATCCCTATGGAGCGTACATTTTAGTTAGGGAGTTAGACAATAAACAGATAAACAAGTGAAAATACAATATCAGACATATAAGTACAATGGAAACCACAAAGAATGGTGATTGGGACATTATGCTAGATGGCGGTGCTATTTTACGTAGAGTGATAAGAGCTTGCCTCTCTGAAGAGGTAACTTTTGAACGGAGAATTGATTCGAGACAAAGAATGAGGCATGCGTGTACCTGGTAGAAAGCTTTCCAGGCTGCAAAAACAACAAGTTCAAAAGTCCAGAGTTGGAAATGTGCTTGACATGCTCCAAGAACAGCAAGGTCTGTATGGCGGAAGCCAGATGGTGTAGGGTCTTGCAGGTGAGGGTGGGGACTTTGGATTTTTCTCTAGAGTGATGGGATGCCATTGGAAGGATTCGAGAAGGGAGTGACATGACCATATTTAGCTCTTAAAGGCACCGTTCTATCTGGTGTTGGATAATGGGGTACTCATTGGAATGGAGGCAAGGATAGCAGCACAAACACCCTTCAGAGGTGGCTGCACTAGTCTGTATGAATAGTGAGGTTTGCGGCCCCTTCAAGCCCTACATTTCCCAGTCTTGCTTCAGACTGCATATGACCCAGCTAGGACTGGGGTCCAGCTATTTAAAGTTGTGTTCTAATGCGCTCTCTCTTCCAATTTACTAGATACAGTTCAGACGCATCAGTCGTATCCTCCAACCTAGCCTAAGCCATTCAAGGGCTCTGTTACCAAGCTATAACTCTCTATTTTCGAAAAAATAAATCCATGTACATATTCTAGAGTCCTCATGTATGTTTTCTGAACGTGGAAAAATGAAGGAAGGAGAGCATCAGGATTCTCACCTCCTCATTTTTGCTCAAGCTGTTTCCTCTGATCAGAATTCTTGTTCTAATCTTGCCAATCTTTAGGGAGGCCTTTTTCAAACATCAGACTCCAGAGCCATTTCTCTACATCAGGCTTCTGCTCCGTACCGGGTTCTAAGTGCTGGAGATTCAGCAGCGAAGGCAGTCAGCATGCTCCCTGCCCTCACAGAATTTTTTATAATAATAACGCTGATAATATACAAACAGATAAGCCAGATAGTATCCGACGGTGATGTATCAGGAATGAGAAGTGTGTCCTTAGAGACAGTGCCTGTAAGGATATTTTACACAGAGTGGTCGAGAAGATCTGTTTTTGCCCAGGTTCCTCCTTATCGATATAATGAAAATAAAATGCACAAGGTTGCATCGATTGAGAAATCATGTTAAAGTCCCTAACCAAAAGCCTTATACACAGTGGACAGTTGATCGGTGTTTTTAGGATCTGAATGAAAGAGGAAAGAACAGATAGTAATAGAGGGAAGAAAACGAGGAGAGAAAGGGACAAAAACGAGCATCGCTCTTCGTGCCACAGGTAACTGAGAAGACACGTTGTCAAGCAAGCGTATCCTATTTCTGCTTCTAAAATGTGTCTCTGCAGCAGAGTGACAGCAGAGTCTCTGCAGCTGAGGGATGCAGAGGGAGCACCTGTGTGTGGGGCTGTGGAAAAGGTTCTCGTGTGTCCCCACAGATGGGCCCCTTACGTACCCTGGGGGCCACAGATCACCCTTTGGCGGGGTGCCCAAGGGTCATGCCAAAAGAGTTGGAAAGAGGCCAGAGTTGTCTCCTTTGTCCCTCTAAATTATCTGGGGTTCTGTGTTCCATGGAAAAAGCAGTGGAGGTGGAGACACTACTTTCCTCCAACAGTGATTCCAGTTTCTAATTAATATGCTAGAAAGAGAGAGCAGACACAAGCCTCTGGGGAAACTGTACTGCTTGGTGGCATTTGTTAAAATTAGCTGAGGGGCAGCTGTCTTTATCCCAGTAGAGACCATGAAAAGCTCACATCCACATTCATCCCTCTGACCGCCACCCCTATCACGTTCCCCAGCTGAATGAAATGTGACTTTTCTCCTAAGTAATTGATGTCCTGCCTCGTTCCCTGCGGCAGTGTGGGCTCAGCAAAGGAGACCATGTCTCGTCTGCCCTGCTATTGGCTCTCATGAAATATCCTCTGGTTAGCAACATACGCAAAGGAAGGTAATGAGGATGGGGCTCTAGTGAGCCTTTTGCTTGGCCAGCCCTGACCCATGGATACTGATAACTCCCTCCCTTCCTCCCTCCCTCCTTCCTTCCTATCTTTCTATCTATTCATTTATTCATTTGTTTATTCATTCATTCATTTATTTATTTATTACGGACTCACCTGTTCATTCATGTATTCAGTCAGTCACTCGCTCACTCACTTACTTTACCTGTCAGATTTCTTTGTTTATAAGCAATCTGATTCTGAATATTTTAAGAAAACAAAAGAAGAGGCGTTGGGAAAACACCAGAATAACTCAATCTCTAAGAGCTTAAAAGATGGTTATGGGTTGAATGATATGCCCCCCAAATCCATGCATCAGATTATTAACCCCCAGGACCTCTGAATGGGACCTTATTTAGAATTAGGATTATTGCAGATATTCCTAGTTAAGCTAAGATGAGGTGGCGGACCCCGAATCCAATACGATCGGTGTCCTTACTGAAAGGGGACATTAAGGCACAGAGGCAGTATGAATACAGTATGGAGAGACACATGGAGAGACACGAGGAGAGGATGGCCAACTGCACGCCAAGAAGACGGGCCTTGAACAGATCCTCCCGTCACAGCCCTTAGAAGGAACCGGCCCTGTGGACTCCTTGATCTTGGATTTCTCACCTCTCGAACCGTAAGACAATGCATTTCTGTTGTTTAAGTCACCCAGTTTATGATGCTTTGTTATGACAGCGCTAGCAAACTCAAACTCATATATAACCAAACCAAACCAAACCAACAAACAAAACAACCCATGAAGAAAACAGGACAGTTCCACGGACTTCAGCAATTAGATGTCTGTGACCTGCCTTAGAGCCTTCCATGAGAAGACACGGCCCCATTGTCCTCCATCCCTCTGTCCCCTTATTTTGATTCCCACAGAAGGAGTCTAACTGACCCAGTTTGTCAGGTGCCTCTGCTTCTGTATCAGTTAGCCTTGGCCAGCAGCGAACGGAGTGGCACACACACAGCCTCTGAGGAATCTCAGAGAATTTGGCAAACGCCTGAGGGATCTACTACATTCACATTGAGCACATGCTCTGGTGCCAGTTCTGGGGACACTGTCCTCCTGGAAACTGGCGGGAGAGACATCTGTCTATCTTGTTAGATGTGCCCATCTAACAAGATAGACAGGGAAACGTGACCTGTACATGATGCAGGCATAGGGACAGGAGTTCACAGATGATTTCCACAGGAGTTCAGGTGGAAATTTCATGGAGAAGTAGTACCAAATTTAGACCTGGAGGTATGGATAAAATTTGGACCTGAGGATATTGAGAGAAGAGTTTTCATATGTAAAGAAGAGCACAAGCTGAGGCGTGGAAGCAACAAAGGATTATTCATAATGGAGGAGAGAGAAGTCTATCCAGCAGGGAGTGAGTGAGGCAGAACGGTGGTGAGTTCATTCAGAAACACTGCGACCAGATCACAAAGGCTTAGGCTGCTGGCCTGGGGCCTTGAACTTCATTGAACTGAGAGTGGGAAGTCAGTGTATGCTTCTTACAAAAGCAGTGCCATGGTTGTAACTCTGCTTCAGGAAATAAGGCCAAGCCAGCAGTGGTGGGTAGGATAGGTCAGCTCTGGGGAAATTGAAGGCAGAGATATCAGTTACGAGTCAGCTTAGTAGATAGGCAAGAGAAGAGGGCATGGGGCTATCAGAATGAATTCTGTGCACCTGACCCACACTTTCCTGCCTCTGTGACATTGGCCTCACTGAAACCACCGTCAGGAATGTGCCATCTTTATCGTCTCTTCCTTCCAAGGCTTCATGAGTCAACCTTCTCCACAAAGCATTCTCTGAGTTTCTCATTTGGCAGGAATTTCTTCCTCCTCTGAACTCCTCTAGCGCTTTAGCTGTAGGAGGCGAGCTCAGGCAGCCCACCTCTCATGGCCGTGCTTTTCATAGGCTCAGAAAACTATTGTTCAAGGATCGATTCATGAAACAATTAGCGAGTGCCTACTGTATGCTAGACACTGCGCTGGGCAGGGCTCAGGAGTTAAGGCGCTGGCCAGCCTTTGGTGGTGTACAGAAGCTCTTTTTGCACAATTCCAACCATTCCCACTAGACTGGATGATCTTTGAAGAAAGAGGCCTTACCCATCTTTTCCATTGGTGCCTCATATTGCCCCATGCTGTGTCAATTCCCTATACATTAGCCAAATCGATGACTGATAGCAGTGTCTTTGTTTCAGTAGAGTGCTTTATTTCATGTTAAACATATAAATCCACAAATATGTACCCTATGACCTTGAATATAGTCACTTGTCATTTGCTTGGGCTGAGCTTGTAAAAAAGAAAGAGTAGGTTGATTGATTCTTTATCTTAATTACAAATCTTTTTATGCTATGCCTATAATATTATATTACCTACCTGAAATGTCTGCATACAAGTACCTCTCGATGGTGATTGAACATTCAACACCGAGCTCAGAAGAGCGATAAGTGGCCTCATTACCTATGGCATCGTAGTGAGGTAGCTTAGAGACGGACAGCATTTTCTATGCTTCCTAAGTGAGGAAACAGGTCCAGGTAGTTCTAGTGAAGGGGTCAAGGGCACAGAACTAATTCCACATTAGGACCCAGAACCACTTCATGGTCGATGTAGAAACATTCTGAAAGACTATCAAACTCAGCCCCCTGTTTATAGATGAGGAAACTAAGGCTGGGATGAGAATATAATTGAAGATCCAGAGTGAGTTATCAGAAACTCTGGGGCAGAAGCTGCTTCCCCTTTTCCATCAAAATGGTGAACTCTCATTCCAGACTCTTGCCATGCAGTGGTCAGAAGATAATAACTTCATATCCTCCCAATAAAAAGGACTTGTCCAAAATCGCATTGGCTTTAGCTACCCACACTACCATTCTCTGTACATGTTTTTATCTTTCAATATTCCTTTAGCCCAACCTCCGGTCCCTAGGGGACTCTTACCAACCCCAGCTCCTAGTGCCAGGGAAAGACATGGAATCAAATAGTTGATATTAAAGTGTTAATGACTTCAAATTGATAGAACTTCAAACATTTAAACTCACTCATCCTCCCATCTAGTGAAAAGAGCCCTTCACAGTATATTTAAGTGATGATCACCTAAGGATATCACCATAGTCCTGCATGGTCCCAGAAGGTGAACTCACTACCTTTTGAGTCAATGCATTTCATTGGTGGACAGTGCTTACTTTTTTTTTTTTTAACTCTTACATTTTAAAATATTTTAAAGTTGAAGTTTGTCAAGTAGTAGCTTTTATCCATTGGACCTGTATTCTGGGGACACATAGTATAAGTTTGTTTCCAATCCACATGGGAGCTTTTAAGGTATTCGAAGACAATTGGCAAGCCGTCCAGCCAGCCTTTGCCTTTCCAGCCTAAACATCCTCAAGCCTTTCAGGAGATCTTCCTGCGAAATGGGTTTTGCCCTCTCATTATCCAGCTCACTTGTCAAAGATCTCCTTCTGGCCTCTCAGTGCTCTTTTCAAAATGCAGCCTCCAAAAAAGAGGCTGTCAGCCCAGCGATGTATGCCTGTGGTTTTGATTTCCTCCGCCCCAGCTCCCGTGCCTGTTCCCGTGGCCCGGCCCCACTTAACTTGTTTGTGCGTGGGCTCACGTTGAACCCCTGATTTGCAGAAACTATTAGTTCCTTTTCGTAGGGGCTGTGCACAGTCACACTTTCCATTTAATTATAAAGGACTTCTCCCAAGGGTATTTACTTTCTGAGAGGCCTCTGTGTAGTCTGTGTACTCCGAGGAATGGCTTTCTAATGGCAGCCATTTAGACACTGTGCCCCTGAGGGGAGGTGACTGTTTTGAGACAGGAGTTGTCTTTCGCTACTCTTTTTCTCCTATTTCTTCCCTCTTCCTCCACCCGCTCCCCACATCCCCTGCGTAGCACAGGGGCGACGGGAGATCCCGCAGAGGCACTGCAGGCTTTTATTCAAGTCTTCTCAAATATGGAAATACTGACTCCAAAAATATATAATTAACCATAAATCCATGTAACTGTCTCCCAAGTGGCTGCAAATCCTGCATTGCTGGCGGTCATGGATTTTTATGGATATTTCATTAACGCCGGAGGATGGCATTTTCTTGCTAATGATCGCCTAACATTTAATAAACACAGCCCAAGAGTTTTACAACCTGTTAACTCGCAAGTGGCAGTAATTAACCAAAAATGATAAATAATTAAGGCCTAATTACATGGTATCAGTCATTTCACTTTGCAGCTTGCTCAGTTAAGTGGGTTTGAGCGGCCGGACGGGGCTCCGTCTGCCCCCTCTGCCGTCGCCGGAGCTGGGCTCGGGGAGTGCTGGGGCCGCACGTGCCCGTATGGGGGAGATGAGATGAGATGAGAACGGGCTCGTGAGAGCCGTGATTGGACTGTTTCCCTCCCCGGACCACGTTCCCGTGGCATTGTTTCTGCGCTTTGGGTTTGGAAGAAGCAGCGGCCGTACAGGCGGTGCCCGGGTTCTCCGAAGGGAGAGCGGACTCCTGAGAGACAGCAGCTACGAGGCAGCACACGTGACACGTATGCGATTTTATTAACCAGTGTCAGTCGAATAAATTTAATTAAAAAAGAAAAAAAGAAAGAAAGAAAATCGACGCAGGCCGTCAGAGCTTTCCTCCAATTCGTGGGGGCCTCAGGCAAGGTACCTCCCCGACCCCACCGGGTACGCACTGTAGAGTGCGTGATGATGTGTGCACGTGTGGGTGTTAAAATATTGGTGGGGCTCACTAATGGAAAAGTCCAAGAGGTAAACATTACCTCTTCTGGCTGGTTATAGGTGCCCCAAGAATATCAGGATCTCTCTTTTCATGTCTCAACTAGGCGTATTTTGCGTTGACCTCATTCACAGATTGAATGTCCCCTTGTAATCACAGATGGTTTCTATCACATTCTGGGGCTACAGCATTTTAAGTTCATGTCCGGGGGAAAGAGGGGAGTAGGTCCATTTTTTCAAATGAGTAACAATTTAAATGATGATGATGGTGGTGGTGATACTGGTGATGGAGAAGATGAGATTGAG
>NW_011888842.1:5394711-5399814 GCF_000151845.1 Pteropus vampyrus | reverse complement strand
GTTTTACTCCTCCAGGAGGGATTTGGACTTTATTGAGTATAGATAAGTCTTGGGAGCTTTGTCTTTGGATGAGCAGTTGGTGAATGTCAGGTAGGGAGAAGCCAAACGACACTGAACGAGAGACTTGGAGCTCCAGGTCCTCACCAGGTGTAGGAAGAGAAGGAACTCGGATGCAGCCCCTGATAGTGATGCCGGCAGTCCTCTCGGGGAAGGATGAGGGCTTCGGAGTTCTGGTCCAGAGAGAAGCAAGTTCTGGGCGCCCCCAAGACTGGCCTCCACCCCCTCTCCTCATATTCTAGGTTATCAAGCTTGAGGCTGGGTGGAAGAAATGAGAAAGATGAGAACAGGCATCCAGAGAGTGAGGTGGGGCTTCCGTATGTCCGCCTGCCTCCCTGGGTTCTTAGGGCCTGAGAGACGAAAGGCTCAGTTGCCTGTTACGCATTAAGGGTTGGAAGGAATGTGCTGCTCGGAGTAAACAGCATCTGTTGCCGAGTTTACATGGGGACTGTTACTTGTTCTGAGGAGGGAGGTTAGGAAATACTTGGCTTACGAAGAAGTTGGGAACACCCACCACAAAGATCTCTCCTGTTTCACCTTTCCAAAACATCCACCGTCCCACTCCCTTAAGAGAGAAGGCTTGGACACGTTCGAGCGGGATGGTTGCAACCACCACAGAGAATCCCAGATGGCCCCAGGAATCTGGCTCCGCCTCCGTGAAGAAAGGGTTCGGGGAACCTTGGGTGACCCGCTAGACCTCTTGTGCAATATTTGTCAAGTGAGAAGACTAAAGCTCATTCCTCTATCTTCCAGGAAGCTAATTAATAACTCAGCCTGGGAGAAAAAAAATAAAAGTTCCCCACCCACACCCCTGTTCCCTCACTCTGCTGCTGTCAGCCTGAGCTTCTCCCCAGGGGAGTGGGGCTGACAGATGGTGGAAAGAAACAGGGAGCAAGGGGGGCTTATGTCTATTTTTGGTTCCTGTTTTAAAGTTCTTTAAGGAACTTCAGGAAGAAGCATTCTCCGCACTGCTTTCTACCTGCTCTGCACTTCACTCAACTGCAAGGACACACTTTTCCAAGGGCTAGAAACCGACATATGCACACAGCATTTCCTGTCGACACGTGTCTTTTGGCTTTAATTATCATTTATTAGTTCAAATGACAATTCCTTACCTTGGCATTCAAGACCCTTTTTCAGTCATCGCCTTGTGGATTCCCCTTTTATGCCTTTGGGTCTCTCTCTTCATGAGGCTTTTCATTGAGCTAGCAGAGCCAGACAAATAAACAGGTGATTATAGTGTCAGCAAATCACCCATCCTGCTTCCTTCAGGAAGTCTTCTGGGATTTAGCCTTCATTTGTCCTCGTGCTCCCATAGCTGCTTCCTAGTCACAGTGCCGATTACACTACATGGTAGTTTTTGAGTTACAAGCTCCACCAGGCAGCAGCGAGCTCTATAGTTAGAGGGCCACATCTACCTTTCTTCATTCTGTGGTCCTAGCACTCACGTAATCGAGGCCACATTCGGGGTTCGTGATAAATAGAAGCTGTCCTTGCCGCTTTCCCAAGAGCCGCACTATCTGCCGCTTTTCTCTAAATAAGCTTCACCTTCCCAAATCCATCCGCCTGTAAAAACAATTGTGCCCTCTCGAGGGAACGCTCATTTCATCCCACCTAGGTTTTTGTTTGGCTTGTACTAACTTCCTCAACGGTTACCATCTTCCAGGTGAATAATCTAATGCTGTCTTTCAAATAAGTATTGAAAGTGGTAATAGAAATACTACTTCCCCTCATTTCCATAGCAGTTTACCTTTTGCAAAGCAGCACATCTCTTCTCTTAAGGAACCAACCTGGTTTCAAGGGAGACCCAGGTTCCCCTCAGAGGGGCTGGTACCTTTTGGACCTGTCTCACTCCTGCTCCAACTCAGTTGTCTTACTGTCTGGAGCATCCTTCCCTCTGCACACTCCCACCCTCGTATACCTTGATGTTGCTCCATTAAATATTTATGCTGAGATTCATTACTTGTCCATTAAATATTTATCAGCCTATGAGCCCGTATCAGACAATATGTATTTTCTTCTCCAGGAAGAGTCTGATAATTAAGTCTGCAATCCACGAGTTTCTAGGCAGCCTGAATTTTTTCCTCTCTGTCCCATCCCCAGAAGACTGGCCTGTCCTTCACAGAGCCATTTTGCTACCTTCCCTAGCTGTTCCTTCCTGCCAGGTTATTCCCGCCACCTGTGGAGTCTTCACCAAAGGCAGATAATTTTTTTTCTCCAAAATGGAGTTTGAGAACAGGCTGACACTCCCGAGTGCAATACCTGGTGGTTCCTGGGTGAGGCAAGGGGTGAGCTTCCTGTATTAAGTAAGGTTTATGGTCTAAGCACACACTGCTTTCTGTGGCGTGAAAAGACAGAATCAGAAGCGGGGGCGGGGGGGGTGGCGCTTTTCCTCGGAGGAAGGGTGGTCCATAAAGATAAAACATTGGCCTGATGAAGGACTTTGCAGAGGAAACAGTACTTCTCTTAAGCGAAATCCTTTGGGTCCTTGAAAGAATTAGGGTAGGTTTAAAGTCATCATTCCAACTCGTGGGTTGTGGGATTCAATCTATGTATCACCTCTTTTTTCAAACGCCGCCTCCTTACATGAAGAGAGGAGAACTGGACCAAGTTCTCTGTTGAATGTATAAGAATAGTGCTCTGAGATGTGTATCGGGAAAGGGAGGCAAAATAATGTGAGGATTCAGGGTCAGAGATGCTGGGTTTGAGACCTAGCTTTGTCCTATAGTAACTCTGTGACCTGTGTTATGCTATTGACCTTCCTTGACCTGAGAACTGGGCCAGGCTTACTATGTGCTGGGTACTCTGGTAATCTCCCTACCTACATTATCTCATAGGATCTCCACAGTAAGATGACTGTGATCCCCATTTTACAGATGATAAAACAAGTGCTTGGAATTTCTATGACTCATCCAAGTTCAAGGGCTTGCCAGAGGCAGAGCTGCGATTGGAACCTAAGCACTCTGATTCCAGAGCTGTGTCAACCAAACTCTGAGCCTGAGTTTGCTGATCTGTAGATCAAGATAATTTTACTCGCCTTGTGGTTTTGAGGATTAAATAAGAAGCATAGTTATCATAGTTCACACCATGACTGAGTCAGAGTTCCTATGAAACTGTAGCCTCAACCACTAGTATTCTTAATTGCTAGCATAATACCGATGTTTCAGTTGAACCGGTTGTCCCTTGATGGAGTGGATCCCTGGCATTTGGATTTGTCTGGTCAAGAGGATCACAGTAATTGATGGGAGTTTGGTAAAAGATATTTAAGTATTAATCGGAGGTTTTAAGGTCCCTCAGGTCTGCAGTTCTATGATTCTAAGAATGCAGCACTCAGAAAGTAAAATAGTGTAAGTAGTGTTTTAGCCTGGATCCCCTCCAGCAGAGGCGGCCCCCCAGGGAGAAAGTCTGGCTCCACAGCCCTCTCTTCTCTCCTCTTCTCCCACCCAGGCTGCTCTGAGCGCTCAAATTGACCTTTCCAGACCCAAGACTTTCTCCCTCCCTGCCCCAACCAGCTCTGCACCCTCACCTCTAGCACCCAGGGATCTATTTCTAAGAAAAAAAAAATATCCTCTTGGGCAGAAGTGGAGGCTGGACCCAAGCCCATGTGAATTTGGGGTATTGGCATAAGGATGTTAATGAAGTGACGCAGTCCCTTCCAAGCACCTTGCTGAGTTTTTAACCAGCTTCCTCAAACACAAAGGGAATTGTTTGGGAAGGGGGCCTTTAATCACATGTGGACATTTGCTCTATTTTGCAAATGTGATGGGTCGATTTATTTAGCAAAATTTATTGAGCACCTGTTGTCCGCAAGGCACTCTGTTCAGTATTGGGGATACAGTAGTAGGAAATGAAGATCGATCCTGTTACTTGTGAAGCTCACAGTCTAAAGGGAAAGGAAACACTCGAATAATTATGCAGCCTTAGATGTCATATCTGAGTAAGACTATAGAGGGGCTTCAAATGTATTAACTCGCGTTCTTGGTGAAGTTGTAAGTGTTGACTTTTATTATTCTTATGTTATAAGAGAGGAGATCCACCTCCTCCAGTTAATCTCAAGAAGCATTTAATACTTACCTGTGATCAAAACAAAATTCTCATGCAAATGGATCGTGAGCATATGATATTTAACTCTTTAGTGAGGAAAACAGCTCTTTTTGGTCCTTTGGTTAACTAACTAGTCAGTCTTCACCTTGACCCATGCTAATTTGCAAAGTGTATGGCGAGGTTAAATGTGACAATGGCACTCTTAATAAATATCAAGCTCCTGGTAAGGTCCTGGCTCTATTAGTAAGTTCTCAGAAATATCAGTTCCATTCAATCGAGCCAACTCCACCCTCCCACCCTGAAGTCGGTGCCCTAAATATTTTCACTTAGTAGTTGCCATTTACTTGGAACAACTCAAGTGACTGACGAGTTCCCCGTCAGTGGCGGCGAGTGGACCAGCAGCATCAGCAGCACCTGGGATCTTATTTAAAATGCAGATTTTGGGGTCCCACCTCAGGCCTACTGAATCAGAAACTTCTGTTTCCACAAGCCTTCCAGGTGATTCTGATGCAGTCCAAAGTAAACAGCGTCTGAAAGAAGCCCTTTCCTTCTTAAAATAGATCTCTCCTGCCTTCTCCAATCTCAATTACTTCACACTCCCTTAAAAAAATCAAGTGGCAATAGCATTATTGCGCCTTACAGAGGATGACAGAGGTCTTAGATTCCATGAGGCTGCTTCTCCATTATCATCACATTTAAGAAAACTGTTCTTGTTCCTCAGATTCAGAGTGACTGGTCAACCCTTTTTTCTTCTCTGTCCTGCCGTCTGTACAGAAGACATTCATCACCAGGCCCATTGTGTTTTCATTAGGTCCTCTGGCTCCACAAAAACATGAGCTGTGGTTCTGGTACCGTATGCTGTGCTAACAGGTAGTGATGAGGGAGGTGAGGGGAGGGCTTAGTGGGAGCTTCTTTCTGTTCAGTCTGATTCGTGTGACTCCTCCAGTTTCTGCAGCCTTTTCAGCCACGTTTTAGCGAAAAGATCCATCTCCTCACACACAT
>NW_011888842.1:5383221-5394661 GCF_000151845.1 Pteropus vampyrus | reverse complement strand
CCTGTCCTTCACAGAGCCATTTTGCTACCTTCCCTAGCTGTTCCTTCCTGCCAGGTTATTCCCGCCACCTGTGGAGTCTTCACCAAAGGCAGATAATTTTTTTTTCTCCAAAATGGAGTTTGAGAACAGGCTGACACTCCCGAGTGCAATACCTGGTGGTTCCTGGGTGAGGCAAGGGGTGAGCTTCCTGTATTAAGTAAGGTTTATGGTCTAAGCACACACTGCTTTCTGTGGCGTGAAAAGACAGAATCAGAAGCGGGGGCGGGGGGGGTGGCGCTTTTCCTCGGAGGAAGGGTGGTCCATAAAGATAAAACATTGGCCTGATGAAGGACTTTGCAGAGGAAACAGTACTTCTCTTAAGCGAAATCCTTTGGGTCCTTGAAAGAATTAGGGTAGGTTTAAAGTCATCATTCCAACTCGTGGGTTGTGGGATTCAATCTATGTATCACCTCTTTTTTCAAACGCCGCCTCCTTACGTGAAGAGAGGAGAACTGGACCAAGTTCTCTGTTGAATGTATAAGAATAGTGCTCTGAGATGTGTATCGGGAAAGGGAGGCAAAATAATGTGAGGATTCAGGGTCAGAGATGCTGGGTTTGAGACCTAGCTTTGTCCTATAGTAACTCTGTGACCTGTGTTATGCTATTGACCTTCCTTGACCTGAGAACTGGGCCAGGCTTACTATGTGCTGGGTACTCTGGTAATCTCCCTACCTACATTATCTCATAGGATCTCCACAGTAAGATGACTGTGATCCCCATTTTACAGATGATAAAACAAGTGCTTGGAATTTCTATGACTCATCCAAGTTCAAGGGCTTGCCAGAGGCAGAACTGTGATTGGAACCTAAGCACTCTGATTCCAGAGCACCTGTGTCAACCAAACTCTGAGCCTGAGTTTGCTGATCTGTAGATCAAGATAATTTTACTCGCCTTGTGGTTTTGAGGATTAAATAAGAAGCATAGTTATCATAGTTCACACCATGACTGAGTCAGAGTTCCTATGAAACTGTAGCCTCAACCACTAGTATTCTTAATTGCTAGCATAATACCAATGTTTCAGTTGAACCGGTTGTCCCTTGATGGAGTGGATCCCTGGCATTTGGATTTGTCTGGTCAAGAGGATCACAGTAATTGATGGGAGTTTGGTAAAAGATATTTAAGTATTAATCGGAGGTTTTAAGGTCCCTCAGGTCTGCAGTTCTATGATTCTAAGAATGCAGCACTCAGAAAGTAAAATAGTGTAAGTAGTGTTTTAGCCTGGATCCCCTCCAGCAGAGGCGGCCCCCCAGGGAGAAAGTCTGGCTCCACAGCCCTCTCTTCTCTCCTCTTCTCCCACCCAGGCTGCTCTGAGCGCTCAAATTGACCTTTCCAGACCCAAGACTTTCTCCCTCCCTGCCCCAACCAGCTCTGCACCCTCACCTCTAGCACCCAGGGATCTATTTCTAAGAAAAAAAAAATATCCTCTTGGGCAGAAGTGGAGGCTGGACCCAAGCCCATGTGAATTTGGGGTATTGGCATAAGGATGTTAATGAAGTGACGCAGTCCCTTCCAAGCACCTTGCTGAGTTTTTAACCAGCTTCCTCAAACACAAAGGGAATTGTTTGGGAAGGGGGCCTTTAATCACATGTGGACATTTGCTCTATTTTGCAAATGTGATGGGTCGATTTATTTAGCAAAATTTATTGAGCACCTGTTGTCCGCAAGGCACTCTGTTCAGTATTGGGGATACAGTAGTAGGAAATGAAGATCGATCCTGTTACTTGTGAAGCTCACAGTCTAAAGGGAAAGGAAACACTCGAATAATTATGCAGCCTTAGATGTCATATCTGAGTAAGACTATAGAGGGGCTTCAAATGTATTAACTCGCGTTCTTGGTGAAGTTGTAAGTGTTGACTTTTATTATTCTTATGTTATAAGAGAGGAGATCCACCTCCTCCAGTTAATCTCAAGAAGCATTTAATACTTACCTGTGATCAAAACAAAATTCTCATGCAAATGGATCGTGAGCATATGATATTTAACTCTTTAGTGAGGAAAACAGCTCTTTTTGGTCCTTTGGTTAACTAACTAGTCAGTCTTCACCTTGACCCATGCTAATTTGCAAAGTGTATGGCGAGGTTAAATGTGACAATGGCACTCTTAATAAATATCAAGCTCCTGGTAAGGTCCTGGCTCTATTAGTAAGTTCTCAGAAATATCAGTTCCATTCAATCGAGCCAACTCCACCCTCCCACCCTGAAGTCGGTGCCCTAAATATTTTCACTTAGTAGTTGCCATTTACTTGGAACAACTCAAGTGACTGACGAGTTCCCCGTCAGTGGCGGCGAGTGGACCAGCAGCATCAGCAGCACCTGGGATCTTATTTAAAATGCAGATTTTGGGGTCCCACCTCAGGCCTACTGAATCAGAAACTTCTGTTTCCACAAGCCTTCCAGGTGATTCTGATGCAGTCCAAAGTAAACAGCGTCTGAAAGAAGCCCTTTCCTTCTTAAAATAGATCTCTCCTGCCTTCTCCAATCTCAATTACTTCACACTCCCTTAAAACAATCAAGTGGCAATAGCATTATTGCGCCTTACAGAGGATGACAGAGGTCTTAGATTCCATGAGGCTGCTTCTCCATTATCATCACATTTAAGAAAACTGTTCTTGTTCCTCAGATTCAGAGTGACTGGTCAACCCTTTTTTCTTCTCTGTCCTGCCGTCTGTACAGAAGACATTCATCACCAGGCCCATTGTGTTTTCATTAGGTCCTCTGGCTCCACAAAAACATGAGCTGTGGTTCTGGTACCGTATGCTGTGCTAACAGGTAGTGATGAGGGAGGTGAGGGGAGGGCTTAGTGGGAGCTTCTTTCTGTTCAGTCTAATTCGTGTGACTCCTCCAGCTTCTGCAGCCTTTTCAGCCACGTTTTAGCGAAAAGATCCATCTCCTCACACACATTGACGCATCGTCTCGATGACCGTTGTTGTGTCCCAAGCCTCTAGCCTGATGCCAGACACATAGTAGGTGCTTAATAAATACTTGTGACCAAATGAATTGCACTATACTTTTCAGCTATTATCATTAAGATCAGGAGCATATCAAGAAGCTGCTAAAATTGTTTTTGAGAAAAAAAACATCAATAGTAGCTGACCCCTTAAGACAAGTCAACTGCTTTTAATAAATTCAGCAGATGTCTATCACCTAAATAAAATACCAACTCCTGAGCAGAAATGTCAGTATAGAATATCATTTGCCAAATGTTGATTTATATAACTTATTGTACCTTCATTCAGATAAGGTGGAATTTTATCAAAACTAAGAATTTAGCAAAGAGTTACAGATTCCATTATCACAAAAACATATTTCCTTAGGTTCTCTAAGAGCACAATAATTTAGCAGGTGTAATCTGTCATACTTTAGAAAGAGGAAACAAGTGATAGGAATAAATTGGAACTTTTCTAGCTTGAGAAGTAAAAGAAAGCACATGTACACACATCCACACACCCACACACAGACACACATACAAAGCCCTCTTTTTAGAAGAGGTATTTGCTGGGATTGATCTCGTTCGACAGTCTAGACATCATATACATTCACAGTAGAATCTCCAGCTGTGATTCCACCAAGCCTTTCTAGCTAGTGAAGTGCCACGATTTTGAGACCCACTGCACAGAGGCCTCATGAGATGGGAGGGGTCGACACATGAAATCAGATGAACTCCAGGTAAGTAAACGTAAGAAAATAAAATTAGAGGGAACGCTGCAAGGGATGCCCTTGAGGTGACGGGCTCACCCCTTACCCAGGTGAGGGCTGATTGGCATTGTCCCAAGTATATTTTTGAGAGCACCTCATCCTCCTTGAGATGATTTGCAGCAAAATGCTTTCTGGTGGATTGGATTTAGAAGACCCTTCCCCTGCCAAATAGCCACAATGTGCATGTGCTTAATAAAGGCGCATGAGAAATCCTGCAGTGAAGGGTCTTGTCTACCCAGTGATTTTTATATGTAATCGATCAACGAAACCTTTTGCTTGTGTATAAACCTGTTTACTCTCTACAGAACTAGTAGTCCACCAAACATACTTTGGGACACAAACTATATCTCTGAGACATTGATCCAAGTTAATATCCTTGGTAAAAGACCACTTGTGCCGGGAAAAGCAGAAGAATTGCAGATTGACCTGTTCGTATCCCTCATGTGCTGAGATCGCAAGAGAGCCAGGGCAAGGCCTGTGTCCTCTTTGTGTCTGGAATTTCAGCATGGATCTCACAGTGCCCGACCCATCGTAGGTAGTACGAGCAGATATGATTTTGGTAAGTGTTGGTCATGAGATAGAGCTTACGGAATTTTCCTTTGCACAAGAGACTGGTATGTTCCTGGAGCTCTGGCTTGTGCTCCTTGAAATGATAGGGAAATGGATTTATTTTAGAGAACAGTGATTGAAATGGCCAAAGGGAAGGAGGGCATCAATTAGATCTTCTGGAGGGAGGGTAACACTTTGTTTCAGAAAGATGAAGATTGATAGGGACTAATGATTCATAAATTTGGAGAGCGGGGTGTACTGCTCTGCTGAGGCACTGTTCGCGATAGCTAGGTGAACAGTTGAGTTCCTCAGGTCTCCATTATGTGGATTGCCCAGTGTCTGTAAGAGTATAAGGATGAACAGAAACCCATAATCCAAGTCTTGTATTATAGAACCTGCGTAAATTTGCCCGAAACCAAAGCTTTGATTGAATAAAAGAAATCAGAACTTCATAATATTTAATACACACATTGACTTTATTTCTTCAATAAATAGAGTGGGAAGAAAGGAGATTCCCTATGAAACGGTCATAGCAGATAATGTGAAGGATTTGGGCAAAGAGTTCTGACTCTTTTGCAGTCATATCAGAGAGAACTAACCTATTATCTTCTCTTTGTGGACCCATCAGAAAAAGAACCCTAGAATAAAGAAAACATGGAACAAGTCTTATGTTCTTCCCATTATTTGTCTAAGGATAGGAGCAATTGTCATGTCACACCCTCATTAAAACTTTCTATTACCAACAAGTGGGAGGTTTACAAGACCCATTGACTTAATTCCCAGAATCATCGAGTGGTACCATCCTCTCCTTTATGCAGCTCTTTTAGATTATTTTGCATCAAAGACCCATTGAGCTGACTCCATTTCACTACATGGGGCCCTCTTTGTTGCCATAGTGTATACTTAGCCTGTAAATCCTATCTGGTAAACTAACCCCTAAGTTTTTCAGATTTGGCTTAAGAGTCCCCTCCTCCGAAGCCATACATTATTTTGTAAGACTCACCTCTCCAGTCAGAAGAAATTTTCCCTCCTCCATCCTACTATAGCTCTTTGCATATACGTTCATTCTGGAGTTCTCTCAAACATTGACCCGTTAGAACGGTTCCAGCTGTTGATCTGGAATAGGGTCCTGGGTGCCCCCTGCTGGTCCATGAAGTCCGAGGTGTATGGATGGCCCAAGGCTGGTTAAGCACAGTAAAAATGAGACTAGTGATCACTGGGGAAAGCAGGTATTTACAGAAGGGTTCGAGCATTTCAATATTTTATCAACCTGCGTGGGCATACCAGTGCCCTCCAGCTCAGTATCGGCCTTGCCTTTTTGTTGCTCGTCATATAGACTCGGAATTATTTACTTGTCTGCCTTACCCATTAGATGGAGGATTCTTCCAGGACAGAGACCTTGGGTCTTGTTTATCTTTGTGTCTCCAGAGCCTAGCATGGCGCCTGGCATGGAGCGGGCCTATTGATTTCTGGGAAGAAATTAAGGGCTCTCCCTAATGAATCAAAATGAAAGCATTTTCCTCCATCCCCAAGGAGGAGGAGCCCTGAACTTGATTGGTCACATGTAAACAAACCCATTGAGCTGTTTTGGATTTTTGTTGTATGTTGAGAGCGGGCATTTTTTCCAGTGATTTTTTAAAAAATGAGTAATTATGGTTGCAGCTTGCTGCTGCTTTTCTCCCTTCCTGGAACAATCCAGGCCATTTCCCTAATCATGGCAAAAGTGGGTTGGATCAGCTTTTCTTTATCTCCTAGATTCGGGGATTGGCTTTGGCCTCTGCAGGTAATAAAATAGACAGAGCAAGCCCCATAGTCCGCTTTGATCTAAAACTATTTAGGACGAACAAGATTAGGAAAAAGAAATGATTGGCCCCAGCTTACTAGAGTTTTCAACATTGGGGTTTTGGGCTAAAACCAGAGCTAACAATAGTGTCACTTCGCTTCATATTTTGTCAGGCACTTTGTGGTGAGGGATTTAGGGCAGTATTAAATGTTCCCAAGTTCCCTGATCATAATACCAGTTTAACAATACCTTAATAGCACCTAAGTCTCACCCTAATTTCTAACACAGAATAATAGATATTGAAAGAATAAAGGGAGGGAAAAAGGAAGGAAGGAGGAAGGGAGGATGGAAGGAAGGAGAAGAAAGCTATCTGTCGTCGATGAGCTAATTAACAGACTAAAGCGGTGGGGGCGGGGAAATGTGCAGTCTGAGAGTGTTCTAACAGCTACTAAGCCTACGAAGATCTGTTTTGAGAAAACAGTAAAATCTGCAGTAGATAAAACAGAAATCCTTTTTTTTCTTCCGAGAGACAGAGCATTGGTATTCCTCTCAGAATCTAGGACTTTTTAGTTCTGTTACAGGGTAGTGTTTCCTTCACAAATAATATTTTCAACATCATAGCCCTCGGCTAACATTGACTGATCCAGATATCTCATTTTCAGGTTGGCAATGCGTCCCTTCCCATGCAGAGCTAAATGCAGAGCTATCGACGGGACATTGCAAAGCAAACCTGGCCCTGCGGAGTCTGGCTAATCTGTTTGCTTCGCGGGGTTGGCTCTGTGGCGTGAGAATGCCACCCTTCCCTGAGACTTCAAGTGGGCAGGAATCACTTGTTGAGTCATTAATAATGAAGCCAGGGAGGGTGGGGAGAACCCAGGGATCCGACAGCTCAGAGATGGGAAAGTTAAAGACTGGATTTGTACTTAAAGAGCGTTAAGATTTAGTAGGAAAAGTATCCAGGCACACACACAGTTCAAGGTAGGAGGTGGTTAAGAGTCATATAAATCCAGATAATGCACTAGGGTGATACGGAGGAGAGGAGGGGTCTCAGGTGTTCGGAACATAAGAAGTAAGAAGAAGGAAGGACTTCAAAGAGGTGGAATCAGTTCAAACGGGCTCAGAAGAGTAGAAGGGATTTCGGTTAGTGACAGCTGGTAAAAAGAGCATTGTAAGATGGAGGGAACAGCACGAGCTTGTACGTGGAGTTAGAAAAGTATATAAAATGTGTTGAAAATCTATAATGATGACTGATTTGTGCCTGGAGTACATGTTAAAGAGAGCGGGAACTATTTCAGAATGGCTTTTTCTCAGAAGAGTGACAAGATTAGAACTGCGTATTGGAAGGTCTTTAAGTCTACTCAGTGTATGGATCTGGAATCCAGGACGACACTGAGCTAATGCCTTGTAATAATGGGATTAGGGATTTGTATATCTATATATCTGTCTCTATGTTTACCTCTATCTCTATACCTATTGTGACTGTAAACAAAAGTCAGCTACGTATTCTGTCAACAAAAGGAATTTATTCAGGGGAAAAACCTGAACAAATTAAAATAAAGAATTACCATCCCATAGGAGCAACCTAGAGACCCACATCCAGAAAAAGAGAGCGAGAAGAAACAGGAAGTCCTGTACAGAGGGGAAGGGAAAGTTAAGGGGAGGGGCTGTGATAACTTCAAGGCTCTATTGTAACCTTTGAGTTCTTCTTGTTAGGCTTTCAGGACCAAGCTCCCAAAGGCCCTCCCACGTCCTGTCCTGGTTAAAGTCTCTATCATAAATTTTGACACTATGCATACAGAGAGCCTATTGCAATATGGGGACGTGGAATATTGAGAAAAAAATGGCAGGTTGCTGTAGTGTAGCAGACAGAGGAGTGATTTCAGAAGATTTGTATTGAAATCCCATCTCACTTAACTTCTTAAGTTTTGGTTTTCTCATTAATAAGATGAAGATTTTAAAAATTCTTTTGAGGATTTTGGTGTATGTTAAAGGATGATACCTGGAACATATGAGATAATGGGCAAGTTTTTTGCTTCATTCTAGTCTAAACATCGGATGCTTCCATCTTATATGTCAAGGATATCGGCATTAATAAAAGTAACACAAATTGTTCACCATCCAATTCATTCCATCCATTCAATCTTCATAAACTAATTGAAGACAAAATGGGTGCTGAGTTTAGTTTTTCGGAGACTCAAGATACTCCACGAGAAGACCACCATAAGAAAGATAGAGTTCTTGGAAGCGAATAAACTCGTGGGAAGGAGAGCCCTGAAAATCCCCTGGTTCTGCCTGTTTCACCGTGACGGTGTAGACGCACTCCTTTAAGATAAAAACCAAACTTAAGCAGATACCCAAGAGTCCCCCGCTTCACAGTTAACATGTCTGGGGACCTTTAAGTATTATTCAGAATGTCTTTGACTGGATGAGTCCATCTGATTCCCCTTTCAGGTCCAGACGTTAGACCTTTTAGCTCTCAACCAACGAAGACCTTCTTTTCTTAATTAGTGTAATGAGCCTTTTGGCTCCCGCTTTACGACAAGAAATGAATTTGCCCTTTTGGCGACAGGTCCTTCAGGGAATGTTCTGAAGACTTGTGTAACAATACCTCCAACGTACTAGGTCATTAAAAATAGTTGTCCAACTATGAAATTAGTTATTGATTAATATTGCAACAGGAAGATCATTATGTCATGAAAGAAAGAGAAGTAACGTTTATGCTCTTGGCCATATCTTACTGAGCTTTAAACGTGGAGGGTGTGAAATTATTGCCACTTGGCAGGAAAAACTAGAGTTCAGACACTCACATAAATTTTAGAGGACTAAGTGGTCATCTCCAAGAATGATCATTTGGAATCTCAGAAGTTATGTGTGTGTGTGTGTGTGTGTGTGTGTGTGTGTGTGTACACGTATGCATATGAAATACCTAGTCCCATTCTGTACTATTCTAGATCTATGTCTTGGCATTAATTTCAGTAACATTATTTTAGACCTGAGGTTTTCCGTCATTTCCTTCATCCGCACACAGTGGTGTATTTTTCTGTGGTACATTATAGAATGTTCTCTGGAGCGATGTTCTAATTTCCAGTAACGGGATTCGTGGTGACACAGGGCTCTGCATGGATCTCGGGGAGAGCAGTGGAGAAGGAATGAGGCATGGCCGTGTGGAGTCAGGCAGCCTTTTCCCAACCTGGGAACCTTTGATTTGAGCTTTGACAACAAGTAAAATTTTTTCCCAGGGAAGGGGCCCAGAGGGCACTTAAGTAAAAGGAATAACATTAATTTATTCAACAGATAGTTGCACTTATGTGGAAGTATTGCAATAGGAAAAGCACAAGAGCCACGGGGACACACAGCCAGAGGACTGAATTTAGCCTTGGTGATGGAAGAAGGCTTCCCTATGGGGAAGGAAGTCAGGCGAGGGGAGGTGAGATCGTGGAATTGCAGGCAGAGGGATCAGCGTGCGGAGGTCCAGGGCTGAGCGAAAATTTATCTTGTCTGAGAAAGTGAAATTCTGACAGCAAGTTTAGAGCGTGCCATGCAAGGAAGCAAACGATGCAGGATGACCTAGGAGCAGTAGCTAAAGGATAGTGCGTAGCAAAGAATTTGGCTTTTGTCTTAAAAGCAATAAAATAACATTACAGAAATTTAAGAAAGAAAGACAGGATTGGTTACATGATTATGAAAAATACTCTGGCAGCTATCAAGACAGTGGGTTAGAGTGAACAAAGACGAGGGGCAGGTTGACCAGTCAAGAAATCCTCTGACTAATCCTGTGCGGTGAGCGGTGAGGATCTGGAATAGTTGATAACAGCGTGATGGAGGGACGTGAAATATGGAGGCGGAAGCAACAGAATTTGTGTGCATATGAAGCAGGAGAGCCTGCTGTGTATGGAGAATGTCAAATGGCTCATTATGAATCGAACACAGGGTGTATGAGGGTGTGTGAGGAGAGATGATCTTGAAAAGACAAGTCGGAATCAGACTGTAAAAGGCCTTGAATGTTCTGAGGAGTTTGGCCTTCTCATCAGAATTTACGAGCTATGCTCTCTAACTTCCCATGTCTTGGTAACCTAAACGGTTCTAAACATCTATTATAGGATTCCAATTTCATTAGCATTTTAACACATTACCACATTTTCACCCTTGAGTAGCCAAGCATGGTTATATCTTCATATTGGAGAATAAGTCATAATCAGACAATCCAATACTTTCCACTCCATAAGGTTATTTTCTCGACATTTCCCATTGTGTAATCGCCAGCTATCTGTTCCGTTCGTGTTGAGGTTTCACTTACCTGCACTGGCAATTTTCATATTGTATCGTCACACAACAGAGTGCTCAGACTGGGATTACGGAGCGTGGGAGCTCGAGGTGATCGCCGAGAACCATCCAGTTCAGTCTCTTCATTTTACGGTTGGGGCCAGGATGTTGAAATGATTGGTCCAGGCAAATGCAACTATTTCAAGCCCAGGTAAGACTCACTCGAGTCTTTCTTCCAGCTGCTATTCCTGCGGAAGACAGTATATCTTAGGTCCTGAGATTAAGACAGCTGTCCACTCCTTGTCTATTTATCTGGGATCATGGAATAATTCTGGTTGTATGTTCTTTGGGCAATTTTCTACCACTCTATTTTGTCATCTCCTTTAATGCCTTAATTATTTAGCATACAAACTCTGCTTCAATCTCTCGTAATGCCGGAATTTTAAATGAGCTGTTGGGCCTTTCTGGGAAAGTATGGGGAGAGCTGTTAAGAATAGCAATTGTCGTTCGCACGTATTAGGTCACTAAAAGTGCCAGCCACTGAATTAAGTGCTTTTAGCTGTTATTACCTTACATTATTCTTTCGATAAACCCATGAGGTAGGTACTGTTATTTACACACATTGTAAATATGGAAACTGAAGCCTTACCAGCTGACCGCATTTTAATTGTGACTAAGTGATGGTGACTAAGTGATGGTACTAGGATTAGAACCTAGACATTTGGACAGTGGAGACTTAACCACTCTTAACCACCACACTATTACGCTGCAAAGCATTCAGATTGAACAAAACAAATGCCAGTTTCATCTCATCATGTGTTCGTATTAACCTTTGCCAATTTGTTGATTTTTTAAGCTTATTAGCATAGCATTTATTATCTGCAATATTGTCTTTGAAGTAGTTTACCTCTGTGGGCCTGTTATAACAAACGGAAAATCTTATTAAGTTGGGGCTGGAGTGGCTGTACCTGGGGCATCCATGAGCCATGATGATAAAAGCATCCGCAAAGAAAGAGGAAACTGAGGCTAGCCTGAAGCAGTGGCCCCGGGGAGAGCAGCCGCCCTGATCGCTGATGGCTTTTCAGGCTGGGTCACTCCTCTGTGAGGCCCA
>NW_011888842.1:5375854-5383171 GCF_000151845.1 Pteropus vampyrus | reverse complement strand
GTAGCAAAGAATTTGGCTTTTGTCTTAAAAGCAATAAAATAACATTACAGAAATTTAAGAAAGAAAGACAGGATTGGTTACATGATTATGAAAAATACTCTGGCAGCTATCAAGACAGTGGGTTAGAGTGAACAAAGACGAGGGGCAGGTTGACCAGTCAAGAAATCCTCTGACTAATCCTGTGCGGTGAGCGGTGAGGATCTGGAATAGTTGATAACAGCGTGATGGAGGGACGTGAAATATGGAGGCGGAAGCAACAGAATTTGTGTGCATATGAAGCAGGAGAGCCTGCTGTGTATGGAGAATGTCAAATGGCTCATTATGAATCGAACACAGGGTGTATGAGGGTGTGTGAGGAGAGATGATCTTGAAAAGACAAGTCGGAATCAGACTGTAAAAGGCCTTGAATGTTCTGAGGAGTTTGGCCTTCTCATCAGAATTTACGAGCTATGCTCTCTAACTTCCCATGTCTTGGTAACCTAAACGGTTCTAAACATCTATTATAGGATTCCAATTTCATTAGCATTTTAACACATTACCACATTTTCACCCTTGAGTAGCCAAGCATGGTTATATCTTCATATTGGAGAATAAGTCATAATCAGACAATCCAATACTTTCCACTCCATAAGGTTATTTTCTCGACATTTCCCATTGTGTAATCGCCAGCTATCTGTTCCGTTCGTGTTGAGGTTTCACTTACCTGCACTGGCAATTTTCATATTGTATCGTCACACAACAGAGTGCTCAGACTGGGATTACGGAGCGTGGGAGCTCGAGGTGATCGCCGAGAACCATCCAGTTCAGTCTCTTCATTTTACGGTTGGGGCCAGGATGTTGAAATGATTGGTCCAGGCAAATGCAACTATTTCAAGCCCAGGTAAGACTCACTCGAGTCTTTCTTCCAGCTGCTATTCCTGCGGAAGACAGTATATCTTAGGTCCTGAGATTAAGACAGCTGTCCACTCCTTGTCTATTTATCTGGGATCATGGAATAATTCTGGTTGTATGTTCTTTGGGCAATTTTCTACCACTCTATTTTGTCATCTCCTTTAATGCCTTAATTATTTAGCATACAAACTCTGCTTCAATCTCTCGTAATGCCGGAATTTTAAATGAGCTGTTGGGCCTTTCTGGGAAAGTATGGGGAGAGCTGTTAAGAATAGCAATTGTCGTTCGCACGTATTAGGTCACTAAAAGTGCCAGCCACTGAATTAAGTGCTTTTAGCTGTTATTACCTTACATTATTCTTTCGATAAACCCATGAGGTAGGTACTGTTATTTACACACATTGTAAATATGGAAACTGAAGCCTTACCAGCTGACCGCATTTTAATTGTGACTAAGTGATGGTGACTAAGTGATGGTACTAGGATTAGAACCTAGACATTTGGACAGTGGAGACTTAACCACTCTTAACCACCACACTATTACGCTGCAAAGCATTCAGATTGAACAAAACAAATGCCAGTTTCATCTCATCATGTGTTCGTATTAACCTTTGCCAATTTGTTGATTTTTTAAGCTTATTAGCATAGCATTTATTATCTGCAATATTGTCTTTGAAGTAGTTTACCTCTGTGGGCCTGTTATAACAAACGGAAAATCTTATTAAGTTGGGGCTGGAGTGGCTGTACCTGGGGCATCCATGAGCCATGATGATAAAAGCATCCGCAAAGAAAGAGGAAACTGAGGCTAGCCTGAAGCAGTGGCCCCGGGGAGAGCAGCCGCCCTGATCGCTGATGGCTTTTCAGGCTGGGTCACTCCTCTGTGAGGCCCAGTTGAACTTCTTCTTTGGGGTATCTCAGCACATTGCCTCTTTGTTCTAGGAAAGTTGACTAGCTTATCTGAAACATTCCCATTTCTCAACAGTAGAGTCACATGGGACAAAATTGGCACCGGGAGCCCTTTGCAGTGGCTTAGGGAAGGGATCCGTTCTCAGAGAAGGAATTTTGGACTGGGGCATTCCATGGTGTCTGTCCCACCTCATGTGAGAGTAAAAATGGAAAAGAGCTGACATTTAGCTCACTGCCAACTGCTGCTGGAAACACAGCTACGGATAATTTATCTACATAGAATATTAAAAAGGTGGGCCTCCCTTTTAAGGCAATGCTCTGAATATCGGGAAAGTTAATAATTATGTTCATCAATTGTTTTATAGTAGTTTTTTTTATTTTTTATCTTTCAGGCCTCGTTTGCTGTCTCTCGCAATAACCTCGAGATGTAAATAGGTAGTATTTGTATTTTATATACAAAGAAACCAGGGCTCATAGAAAGTTCTCGAAAGACGTGGAAATATTGAGAACAATAAATACTCTCCTAATAAACTTCAAAAGTCAACAGATTGGCAGACAGTCCTAGTGCTGATACAAACGTGCAGTGGCACTGGCCTTTCAGTATTGAATACTTTGTTCTTGGGACCTAGTAGCACAGCAAATTTTGTCCATGCTCTGTGTGGAGATAACTATGCTTTTATACTATAATTTCAACTTCCTACCTGTTTTTCACCTAGTGAAATGGAGTTAATAGATCAAAAGTGGATGTTTTATGCAGTCGCATTATTCCTGGTCTGGCCATGACTGGCGGAATTCCGAGACCGCCTGGTAATAACCCATCACCTCCAAATCTCACGCTCATTAAAGAGGAACAGTAGCCGACACGTCTCGGGTATTTATTATGTGCCAGACATTCTTTGTTAGTTCTGTGTCTTAAACTGATCTAATCTCCTCACCCTCAAAAACTCTCCACCCAATTCCTCCCCTGGGCCATCTCGTGCTCCTCATCTGTGACTCATAGCCTTCTTTATATCCATAATTTCTGTTTGGAACATTTCTTTCACCCTCTTGCCTTACCTGAAATATGTCTGTACCCCGAGGGTGACATATTCTCCACAGCCTTATGGAGAGGACAGTTTTTCTCACATGTCACATATTTCCAGTTAGTAGTTGGAATAACTGGATTGCTTCCATCCATTGCTTCTTCGCTGCTTTTTGCAAAAGTTTATGTTCTCTGAAATACACTAACTGCTGCTTCCTGCTTCCTTATCGTGGTTATCTACCAACACTCTCATCACTCTTGAGCAGAGCTCCTGTGTCCTAGTCTCTCTCTCTATGCCATTGCCTATTCTCGTTCTTGGAAATGTCAAAATCCAGATGGCTGACTCATCCAGCATTCAAATCTCTTAGTTTCTTGACTTTAATACTTTGCATGAACTTTTCTTCTATTCTCCCTCAGCCACTTGTTCCCACGGCCACACCTTAGATCCACATCACTTGAAATCACGGTGTCCTCACGACCTCTAACGCAGGCACGCCATCCTGAATCTTCATGTCTTTCAGTCCATGGGCCCCACCACTTCGACACTAGTTATGAACCCCTCCCACCTTTGCTTCCTTTCTGATTCAGTTTGGATGCTGTGGGCCCTCATCATCATCACCATATTGTAAAGCTCTCAGTGCCTTTGCTCCCCACTCCCTCTTGTCATCTAACACCTAAATGAAATTGATCTTAAATATCTCACACAGGCATGTGAACAAATCTAGGGAAAACCATCGTCTCATCCCTCAAATGCGCTCCAAACCCTGCGCCACAGATTTTTCTGTCTTTCTATAGTCAGCTCGTTTCTGCAGACACAGAGAGTCACCTTGCAGTCCATTTGAGCTTCACTAATACGTTAGCAGTAAAGTAGAAAACATCCACCAAATCTGTAAATTCATCTCTGCATATATTTGTCTTCTCCATCCTTCCTATTATATCTGAGAAAGGCTCACCCCCCAAACACACGCCTTAGAAGCTAATCTTTCCATAAGATCACTGATTTGGCCCCTTCTCACTTGCTCACTTCCTTCCACCCTCTTCATCCACCTAGATCCTGTCTCCTCAGCCATTCCTGTAGGGATCCATTTCCTTCCTGTGCAGGTGTACTCTGCCATCCCCTCCTTTCTCAGTTAGCTTTCTCCTGGATTCCACACCTCTCACAGGTTACCACCTCACTTCTTGTCTTGTTCTCACAGCCAGTTTCAGAGAATGGTTGTCTGACCATGCTAACCATACTTCTTCAACTCCCAAACACTCCTCAGTGTGCTCCAATCTGGCTTTTCCCTAACAATCCACCAAAACTGCTCTAATCCAGGTCAATAATAATCTCAATTTTGTCAAGTCCAATGTCAAGTTCCTTTTCTGGCCACATTTTATTCGTACTCTTAGTAGCTTTAATTAAAGTTATTCACTCTTAATAATTCCTCTTCTCTCTCTTGCTGCTTTTACTTGGTAGTCTTTGTATATTTTTTCTTCCTCTACCTGAGCTCTACATGTTGGACTGCTTCTTTCTCCTTTTACTTTCCCTAGAAAATCTATGCACTTTCATTGCTTTAAATGTCACATATATGTGACATTTATATATATATCAAGAAACTCCTACACGTAAACCTTCAACACAGATTACTCCTTGAACTCCAGATTTGTACATCTTTCCACCTGACATTTTCACACGTTCAGAACCTCCAAGAATCTTCTTTTTTCTCTGTCCTTGCATTTCATTAAATGGTACTGCCATCATTCAGATGTTCAGACCCAAAACTTTGAAGTCATATTTAAGTCTTTGCTCTCTTTTGACCTCCAAATGTTTATCAAGTTTTCAGTCAGTTCTATTAACGAAAACCAGATCCGCAGACTTCTGCCTGTCTTTTTCTCCTCCACGCTTTCCCGGGCCTCTGCCATCTCTCTCCTGGACTATTGTGACAGCCCCTTTCCCACTCTTACCTTGATCAAATCTCTTCCTCATAGAAGAACCAGAGGAATGCTGTAGGTACCTAAATCATATGAAATCTGTCTTCTGCTTTCAGTGCTCTAATGGCTTTCCTTTGCAGTTGAAATGAAGCTCAGCACCTTTTAAACCTGTCGACTCTACATAATCTGCCCCCGTTGATTTATCCAATGTCACCTTGTACCCTTCCTCTCTTGCCCCGAAGGAAGGATTGGGCCCCAGAATAGTTTTAGGGGTCCACCTGGCAAAGGTAAACTCTTTTATTATTATTTGTGGATCTCACAAATTGTGATTTTAAATTAAACGTGTTTATGTCCTTATTATCTTCCTCTGTAACTAAATTGTAAGCTCCATGACTTCAGGGTTTATGTCTCTTTTAATCACTAATGTATACCAGTGAACAGTTGCTACTTTATAAAATAATCATTGAATGAATGAGTGTTGATGGACCATAATTATCAAATAGAGGTGAAGATAAATGGCATTGTTTGGTGTTTAAAGAATCAATGTTTAGATTGTACTTTGGCTAACTTCAAAATAAATTTCAAGCGAGTTGTTCCCCACACCATTTTAAACCATCTAACACATTAAAAACACAGACATTATCACTGGTGGTTTAATATCGTCATCACTGTCATGTTGTGGTTACCGCCATAATCATCAGCAGTTTTTCGAGCATATTCACTGAATTTCAAGAACCTTGCTAGGTAGAAAGTTGAACAAAGAAGGGTGACACATTCCTTGTCTCAATGATACCTATGGGAGAGAAAGTAGATATTAAAAGGCAAACATGAAATGCAGAAAAGCGTCTGCGATTCGGACTTTTAATCGGCTTCCCTTTGATGACATAGGAATAAGGACAAGTGGTTACAGGTACTTTTACATGCAAGTATTATTTTCTACTCAAAGCAGCAGCACTTTAAAATCAGAAAACATAAATATAAGTCATAGTCTCTCATCTCAAGAAATTTATATCCTGGAGAAATTAACTCCGGCATTCTTATTATATTAATCTTCTCTCCAAATAGAGGATGTATTTCTGTTTTTATCCATAACATTGCTGCCAGATTAATAAGAATTTTTAAGATGTTAATGGATTGATTTCGGCATAATTGTAACTATATTAATTCAGTGCAATTACCTCTCTGTAAAATTTAAATGAAGCTAAATTGAAGAAATTAGAAATATTTGAAATCTCTAGTTGGAAGCCTGAAGGCATTGTCTATTCTCATCTCAGCGTAGTCAAGCTCTGGGAAAATGGCAAGTCCCTTTCTTGCAAGTTGAAGAGTTTCAAACCCTGGCAGCACTTTAGAACTTGGATTTAGCAAAGCAATCAGCAGACGAGGGGGAAAAAAAAGACCTGAGCAGCCCATTGAGACAAATGTGCCCAGTCATTTAACACATTTTTGAGTGCTTTATTACACGTGGACACCAGTAAGAAAGTAGCCAGACATCGGGAAGCTGCTATGGGAGCATAGTTGAAGCTAAGGGAAAAAGCGTTCAAAATGCAACATATCTTAATAAAGAATTCTTACTTAGAGGCATCGCTGTAATGTGGTGGAAAATGCCCTGGGCCCAGATTTAGAGGATCAGCTCTGCCATTTATTAGTAGTTCAACCTTGGACAGGCTGCTTTGTCTCTTGCTTCAGTTTTCTGTTGATTCCTGCTCTTCTAACTTTGTAGTGCAGTTGTGAAGATCAAATGGATGTCAAAGCACTTTGTCAACTATTAAAAGCTTTACAGATGTAACTGAAGGAGATGATTGGACGAGCTCCTCAGAATTGTAATTAAATAAGTAGAAGGAATCTGGGAGCAGAAATTCCTTGAAGACAATGTCCAATTTGTAAAGGATTGGCTCAAAAATATTCAGTGTTCTCTGTTCTTGTAAATATGCTTGTTCTACTTCTTTTGGTTACTTAAAAAAGGATGTTGACTAAACTCTCTATGGCACATCCACCACATGCAAGGCTATCTGACAGAATTTATGAGAGCTAGAAAGATACAGGATATTGACATTTCATATTCTGTACGAGTTCAGAGTCAAATCACAAAAGAAGAGAAGGTAAAGTGAATTTTTGCATTGTGGTAGATGCTCTTCGTACTATATTTCATATGAATGTTGCAGTAAGTTAGGGAGAATTTTTTTTTTCCATTTTATAGATGCAAATGAGATCCACAGATGCTAAGTGAATATCCAAGATTAGGGTTCTACAAGTTCCAATTTGAAAAATTAGTGTTTTTTTAAAAGTCACATACTTTCTGTTCTACTCAGTGCTCCTCTATTAAGAGTTATAAAATAGATATTAACTATGAAGTTAGTGGTATGAGCAATAAGCTCTCCGAATCTCTTGCATTCCCCCTGGTCCCTTGCACGGCTATTTTCCAGGTTTCTGCTCAAATATCACATTTTCAGATAGACCTTGCTACCTGCCCTATCTAATGACAGGTCCATACCCACCCACTTATTGACATATTCCATTACAGTACTATGTTATTAATACCATCACTCTCCTCAATTATCTTTTTAAATTTCTTTCTTTACTAAGGAGGTA
>NW_011888842.1:5347382-5374264 GCF_000151845.1 Pteropus vampyrus | reverse complement strand
ATAGCAGGGAAATAGTTTGAGGCTATGGTTTAATTAAAATGAATATCTGCGCTATCTTAATGTTATTGCCAGTTAAGTGTAGCAGGGTGATTTAGAGTTCTATAACACAATTATGCTCTGGTAATGAAGCTCTGCAGAATTATCCTCAGAATTTAGAATGCAGAAGGGAGCAGTAGCTCTCATTTGTAACCATGTTACGGCCTTTATTGTTACAGTATTTTCTGTTTTCTTCAAAGATTAACTCAATCGTATTTAAGTCTCTGGCTACATTATAGTGAGAGAGAGAAAACGGGTGGCGATGGGAACTGTTTAACTGTCCTGCAGCCAGTCCTGATGTTCTATTGTGAGGACAAAATAGCGGAGAAATTTCACTATAGCATCACCATCACCATGCTAATTGTTCTTGCTCTAGCTCTCCTGACTCAGCTCCCTGCAGGCTGGTCCATGCTGTTCCTGGCCGATCTCACTGGGCATTGCGGGGACAGTGGAAACAGTTTAGAACGGCAGCCGGGGCTGGATGGCTGTGTTCCAAGAGGAAGAAAAGCAAGCACTGGAGGCTGTGTGGTTCTTGTCCTGAATGCCCCTAAGACATTTGAGGTGGGATGAGGGCTGCTCTGACTCCGAAGGAGTATTAATAGTGGTTTAAAGTGTGAATTTTGGAGATGAATCCAGAATCCATCATATTATTAGCTGTGGGATATCAGATAAGTCACTCAGCTTCTTCAGGTCTCAGTTTACTCATCTATAACATGGGGTAATAGTAGAAACTGCCTGCTTGAATCTTTGTGAGAGTTCACATCTGAGAGATGTAACACATGCAACTTAGAACAGTAACTAGTATATAGTATGTGCTCATTAAGTGATAACTAAATTACTAGAAAAATACTCAGTCTTAAGCAACTAGTTTGGAGCATTGTTTCTCCCCATTGACATCATCTGAAAATTGGCAGAACCCACGTCATACACAAGTACTTTCCCTAAAACGCACACTTCTTTGAACAGCTCAAAAAACAAATTTTGATGCAATTTAACCAATATTTAATACCTATTATGTGTAAGACCTTTCCCTAACCATTTCCAGTTCTTACAGGCATGAGTTGGTTCCATCTTCAAGGATCTTGCAGCACAGTAGGGAAAAGCCGGCACGCAGAGCGAGACATTATAAATAAAGTAACATGCTGAATAGTAATGCAAGGGAAGATGTCATTTACCTCAATTAAGGAGTGTTTTAATGATGGAGTGACATTTGAACTGAACCTTGGGGGACAAATATTTTCATAGGCAGAAAATATTGGGAAGGGACTCTAGGTTGAGAGGTAATCTGATCCAAATTCAGATTTAGAGAGGTACCGGGAATGATGAGAGAGTAGGAGAAATCTGTTGTGACTGTAGCATAGCATGTGGGGAGGGGCTGCAAAATGGGTGATTCTGCAGTTAAAAGTCAAATCATTTTTCATTCCTGAAAGGCAGGAGGAGGCGTTTTAACATGACTCTGTGAGGAGTGGAGTGTTTCTGAGGAGGACCAGCCATAATTTGACCTCTTCTATACTTGTTTCTGGGTTGACTTCTGCTCAAGGATACAGGATGCTATAATCCTTTCATGCTGTCTTTATATCCGCAGACTCAATTTGGAGAGATGTGGCAACCTCACCTTCCTCTTGCTCCCGCCCTGCAGAAAAAGAATTTTGTTAGCCTAAATTTTAATGTTATGAAAAATAGTTCCTTTTTCTCCTCCTCTAAAATCTTGCTTCTTTCTTCTCCTCCATCATAATAAGTAATGTTTATTTAGCATTTACTGTATTATAAACCTGTACTTAATTATTTATGTACATTAGCTCATAGCAACTCTGTTTAGCTTCCTATTATCATTATACCGGTTTTTCAGATGAGAAAATCGATGTTTATAAAGGTTAAGTAGCAGGCCTGCCAATAACTCAGCTAGTAAGCAGTAACACTTGAGATACTATCCACTTCCAAACCCCATAAGCATCGCTCTCCCCTACCATGAATAAGATCAGTTAATTGATAGGTTGTCAGGGTTCCGAAGGCTTTGTTAGGGTCTTTCATTGGCTTTGACTTGAGAGCCAAGAGATGTAAGTTACACAACCAGATGACACCAACCAGTTATGTGACATTTTCTAAGTCACTTGATATTTCTCCAAAAGTAAAATGAGATGATGGATCTAAAACTTTTCATATTTGTATCGAACTTAGCTGTTTGTTCTTCCATACATATTAACTTATTAGCTTTGGTTTTTACAACTATGCATGGAAAAGGAATTGCCCCCATTTCACACATGATAAAGCTCAGCTTAGAGGCGTGACTTTCTCAAGTCCCCGTAGCTAGGAAGTGTCAGAGCTAAGACTTGAACACAGGTCTTCCGCCAGCAAGCTCAGGACTTTCCTCCCACTTAACTCTCCCATGTGACCATTTCTGAAAAAGTCTGAATTTTAAATTATCTCTTAAATTATTTTTTAAACCTTTGCTGACCCTTTTAAAATTGGCACATAGCACCATTCCTTCAAGTTATTTTTACATAAGCAAAATAAAGGCCCTCTAATGAGTTTGGGCAGAATGCTTTTCTGCAATGTGTATGCTCTGGGAGGAGAATTATAACACATTTATTTTTGTGCCTCTGCATAGATGGTGTTAATAGTAATGCCCCTAGATATTTATATCACAAATCTCCCTGTGTCCACCCTCCAGTCAAATGCTATTAAGCCAAGATTTCATACTGGTTCACAGTGATGTCAGAGAATATAGCGATGGCATAGTCAAATCCTGAAGTCTAAAAAGTCACCCCCAAACACCCAGGGCAGTGGCTGGCTAGAGCATCCCAGCCACAGAGCCGCTAGCAGCAGTCCATGTAATTCTGTTTCTTGGATGGAGGAACATAATTATATGTCTGGAAAAATCTCCCTGGGTTCTAAAATCGACAGGCTGTAAATAATTGCAGCATTAATGAATTACAGTGAGAATCTACCCAGCTTGTTAGGATCCCACCCCTTGTTTTCTGCTTGAAAATCATTTCCTTTATTGTGATTTAAAAAATTTAATCAAGTGTGTCTAAGTTGACACATGGAAATATACGGCGGTTTACTCTGCTTGGGGTACCTGAAACTGTAACCTCTTCCATAAGAATGGTCCTCTCTGCCTGCTTGATATTGACCTGTCTGCCTGTGCACAAAGCTGATAGGACAAGTTAGGGACACCACTGGGGAACCAACCTAGCAGGTGGCCTGTGCCATTCTGATTCTCTGTACTGGAAATTTGGAGTTGGGATACAGACTGAGTCAACGCGCTAAGAATTGGCAGGCGCTGTTGGCTGAAGGGCTCAGACTGCTATTGTGTGCCGAGGGCATGATGAGTGTGGCACAGGTGGAAGAGCTGACCAAGGAAGATGGACTCAGGAAGAGGAGAATGAAGCCAACAAGCAGGGTGAGAAAGACATGAGAATCCACGCGACCTTGAAGAGCAGAAGAGAGAAAATATGTTGCTAGTTTCCGGCCCTGCCCATTTGGTGAACCGGATGTACTTCTTGCTCCAGGATGAAGAGAGGGGTCTTCCCAAACTTTCCAGCATATTTCAGCATTTTACTATGCTAGCTTGAGAGATTGCCTTTTCTCCCTTGCAGATCCTTAAAATCCAAGTTGTCTGAGATCCTAAAAGTTAAACACTATTAATATGCATGGCATTTCATGACTGGCAAAGAAATGGATGTCTGACTGGTTATCAAGACTCAATGCCTGATTTCTCCACAATAGTCATCTGGGGCAAGTGGCTGCCACCGATTTGTTATCACTTTAGTTGTTATGCCTTGTGTGGTGTTCTCCGATAATGGTAATAGAAGAATTCGTGTTAACAATGATGTCTACTGTTCATTAAATATTTATTATTTTGCAGTGATTGGCCCATTTATATGAATTAGTTAGTTCACTTATTCCTCAAAATTACTCAGTGGGGTAGGTATTATTATTACTCCAGTGTGAAGATTAGCGAAGTGAGACTTAGAGGTTAAGTAAATTGTCTGAAAACTCACATTACATAAAGAGTCAGGGTGTGGGACAGGGAGGCAAAGTCACCCAGACCCTAGAGTCTGAGTTCTTAATGCCTCTACTGAATTTCTTGAATATATCCTATGCTTGGGGGAAAAAAAAAAAATCAGACACAAGTGAACTCTCTGCTTTGAAGTGACTGGACCAAACTATGTCCAATATGAATGCTTTATATTTAATACTGAAAAATAATCTAATGAAATTCTCGGGGGAAGTATAAATAGCAGGCTTATCACAGAGAGGGAGTTTGCAAACAAGTGACTGTTCCAAGTGATTTTGAGCCGCTTTCCAATAAGCCCATGTTGCATGGTAGTGAAAGGCATGCATTTTTTTTTTTTTTTGGTCGAGAGAGAGCAGTGTTCCAATATTGGAATGAGCATTCATCAGCTGTAGATTGGGAGAGTTACTCTGCCTGCTACACTCCAGTTTCCTCATTTATGAAGTGGAGATAATTACATATCTATGTCAAAGGTAATAGTAAAGATATAATAATATAAATAAAATACTTGGTACATAGTAAAATACTTAGTAATGAGAATTTTTATTATTAGGTCCTTCATAAATGATGATGATTGACATGACTGGGGTGGAGATAACCGTACCATTCAGATATTTTCTCTTTTTATTGAATATTCACGTATGCCCTTATACTCTTTTCTAATAAAAGCTCATTTTAATAAATAACCTGACTGTACCTCTGGCACATGTCCCTGATAAGCCAGATCAAGAAAACATGGTCCAACACCCATTTGAATCTTGGAGACAAGAGCCCTGTGAATCAGAAACCATAATCACTGTTTTATAGATGAGGCATTTGAAGCTCAGAGAGGTCAGATGATTCCTCAAAGGTTATACAACAAGAAAGAGCCAAAAGGGAGGCTCGAATCTAGCTGCTCCGGTGCTTTACAGTCTTGACAGATTGCTGAGAGAAAACGTGGAAGACTGGTGAGATCTGGCCGTGGAATGTGTGTTCAGGGGGAGAGGGGAGTGAACAAATCAGGTGCTGAGAGAGACTGTGTAACAATGACAGCGACACATTTTGTTTCTTGCCTAGAGAGCTTTGGAGATATTGCCATCAAGGGAATAGTTATTAGCACTTGGGGTTGTCAGGAAAATTGTGAAAGATTTTGAAATGAGCAAAAAAAAGGTGATTGGGGGTCTCGTCTGGCCTATCCTTCTGAGTTATATCTGCCTTTCATTGTCTTTGAGCTATTTTACCATTCTGCAATTTAAAGAAAACTGATAATAATGCAAATAATTATTATTCAAAGAAATATAAATTATATCCAGTGGAGATGAATTGATTATTGTTCTGGTTAGCATTTGTCATCTGTGTCAGCCTTCCTGGTTGCCTCCGTATATTCTTTAAATTCACCTTTGAATGGATTGTAACGTCTTCCTGATTCCCTCATTAATTCATGAGTTAAAGAAAATATTTGGCATGTGTTTGTTTTATATTTATCCAGAGTCATGATTTTATCTTCTGCTAAAATTATCCATAAATGGGACAAAGCTGCTCACTGCATTATACAATAAACCCAATTAGGTATAAGCAACTGTTTTAGAGGGCAGTCAAAAGCTATCCTTTGCTTAGCAGGTGCAATCAGACCAGAAGCACCCTGTTCATTAGATGGAAGGGAATGACAGATGAGAGCTATGAGGGACAAGGAGGAAAGGCTTCCCTATCTGTTTCCAGGGGTTGGTTACTGAGAACCAAATGCTGCAGCTGCGTTGGTGATGGCTGAGCAGCCTGAGGAGGCAGTATGGGGGAGTGGACAGACAATGGGACCTGGAGTCTGGTGAACTGGGGCCTAGATCCAGCTCTGCCATTAACCAGCTGTGTGACCTTGGGCAAGTCACTTAACACTCTGTCTCTCCATCTGCGAAATGAGAGGCCAGAACTAAATTATCTCCAAGGCCCCTTCCAATGCTAAGTGGCTATAGTCCATTGATTCTGAAGACACTAGGTGGTCATGGCCCAATGCTTCCTGAGCAATTCTTAGTCTGGAAATTAGCAGGCTTGTGGCAGAAGCCAAGGATTCCATGGTCTGTGGATCTGGAATGAACTTCTCCTTTGTAATCTTTTTTTCCATCACGAATAACGGCCTCTAGCTAGGGGAAAAACATCGGGTGGGACACATGGGACTATCTACGTAAAAGAACTTAAAAGAACTTAAACTTCAAAACTAGGCTTATTACAAGAGATGTCTTTGAATTGCCTCAGCCTTCTGTTGTAGGGGATATACATTAATTGCTTCTAAAAGTGGAATTGAAAGTCATCGTTGAGAGAAAAATGATGCTTTTGAGAGGTTTCGCTACTCACTGTTTACTTTTACCTTAAATGACCTGTAACCCCCCATTCTCAGTGTTTTTCCTAGAGTTTGGGTAACTTTAGCTGAAAAGATGACAAAGGGTTAAGCATCAGTTGGGGAGCTGGCTTAAATGACCTCTAATTTTTCTGTTCCTCACCTAGACCCAAGTATTATGATGGCAAATAATCATTCTTTGTTTCCTCTTTTATTTCACCTTCAATTCAAGTGGTCGTGCATTACATGCACTGTGCAGAGTATGGCTTTAGGAGACTTTTATTTAGAATGCCCCTTTATCTTGCTAAGCCTCATTCTTATACCTGTAGAATGAGGATACTGGCTTAGATATCATCAAGGCCCTTTAATTTCTGAAGTGAGAGTCTTAGTTAGCGCCTACAGTGTGCCTGTATGGTTGACAGGAGGGTAGAAAACAATTTTGAAACAAGACTCTTGACTTCAGGGTGTTTACACTTAAATTTTCCAGGAATATTTCTGTCCATTGATTTCTGCTTATACATTTAAAAGGCACGAAGAGTTTTTATTTCATCTCAGAGCCTATTTCAGATTTCTAGATTGCCTTGAAATTCTCCTTTCCAATCCCAGTCAGGTATTTTTGAGATATGCAATTGATACATCTCTCTAAATGTTTCTTCCACATGACATTTGAAACTTAGTTCAGAATTACATTCTCTTCCATTCCAGGAAGCTCACTGGGGTGAAACCTCAGACTTCTCAGGGTACAGGCAGTGATAGAAGAATTTATAAAGTAACAGCAAATCTCTGTTTTCCTCTCAATCAGAAGCAGTGCCATGATTTCAGTGAGAGCGTGACCTTATCATCCAGTGTTGCATGGTAGTTAAACCCAGGAGGTTTGGAGTCAGTCAGAGACAGGTCACAATCTCTGCTTCCCCCTCTTCCTCACTATATAACTTTGGTTTATTCCTTAACTCCTCTGAGCCTCCGATCTCTCATCGTAGAATTTTCTGTGAATTAAATGAGAAAATACATGAAAAAAAAATAAGAAGAATTTAAAATGTATAAATCAAATGAGAAAAAAGGCATTTAACATAGTATCTGACCTATAATGAGCATTCAATAAATGGTAGCTCTTTTGAAGTTTATAACCAATAGTATGATTCAGTGGTCACCAGAACAACTCTATTTCCCATGAACCATACTTCCAAAATATGTTGATCTTAGACAAAGCACTTCACTGTTCTTAACCTCAGTTCCTTAATCCTGTATAGATTTAACACGTTTGTAAAAATGGGGATAGATGAGGTGTCCCCCCAAAGTACCTTCTGGCAATAATGTTTTATAATCAGAGAAAATAGGTTTCATCACTTTCTTCTCTTCTGCCAACTCCAACAGCCGAGAAGTGGTTTTCTAGAATGTTCTCTTAGACTAGCATAGTGATTAAGAGCACAGATTCTGTAGCTAAGGTGCCTCAGACTTTACCCACGTTTTCCAGCTTATTTACCATTTGGCCTTAAGCAACTTAATCTTGCTGTCTTAAGTTTTCTCTTCTAGAAAATGAGCTTAAGAACACTCACCTCATAAGATTATTGGGAGGGCTCACCAAATTCGTCTATAATGAGCCTGGAGTGTCTCACATAGGGTGAGAGCTATGTAAGTGCTTGTTATTATTGTATTATTGTTTTTATTGTTGCTGTATGGACTGAGGCCACTTCTGGATTCAGGAGAAAAGAGCACTGTGACTGGCCAGCCACGTTCACCAAAGGCCCAGAAGGGGGAAGGGCAGCGTTCCTTTTCTGTGGGAACATGAGGTCATATGTGATTAAAACAGGAATGTTACCAGTGGGTCATTACGTAGGTCGTTAGTGCTACAGGTGAAACAGCCTGACCTGCTGTAGAAAAAGCTGACTTCATTGAAGGAGAGGAAGTTGGGATTTAGGCCATGAAGTTCAGGTAAGAATTGTAGGGAAAGGCAGAGAGGGAGAAGAGAACTTTCTCTTTTTTGGGTGTGCGGACTTGAATTACGTATGGCAGGACATGGCATGCAAAGCAGGGATGTACAGAGAAATGCATTTTGTGGCAGAGAATGTGGGAGAACTGGTTGTATTCTCAGGTCTCTGAAAACTTCCAGATAAACATACGTTGGAGCCTTGTTACAAGGTCTTATTTCTGTCGGAGCCTTTTCCTTTGCAGAGGCTTGAAAGGATTCAGCCTCTCTAGTCACAAATTATCAAATCGGGTACAGTACAGGGCTTAACCCTCTAATCCTAGTTCTGTAGTGGAAACAATGGTGGGCTTCATTTTGTCCCATTTTCTCTCGTGGAAATGGGGATTCTCACTTTAATTGTCCACTTTCCGATGATGTTAGAGTTTACTTAAATGCAGTAATTACCAGGTACTTCGTGAAACGTTGAATTTACAGTGAAGCTTCATTGGTTTGGTGCTGTGCGTGGGTAAATGTGGCTGTAGTATGTGGAAGAGGGCCTTCAAAAGGTGTGACACACTAGAATCATGGGATGCTTTTAAATAAATACAGCTTCGATAAATCTAAGTTGAATTATTTTAATAAGAGCAGTCATTAGTAGAATACGTACTGCAGTTCCGTGTGGTGCTAATATCAATATTCCCATTTCGCACACGAGGGATGAAGGCCAGAAAGGTCTCTAACTCACTCAAGGTCTGTATCAGTTAAATACTGCTTCATGAAAAACCACCTTCTAGAGCTCAGTGACTTTAACAATAAACTTTTATTATTTCTCATAAGTTTTTAGGGCGGTTGGGTGGTTCTCTACAGATCTGAGCAAGGCTTGGCTAATCTTGACCAAACTCAATCATGCATCTGGTGGGTCAGCTCAGCGCTGAATGGCCAAGGATGGCCCATGTGTGAGTGTGGCACTGCCTGGTTGTCAGCTGGGGTGACGAGGGTGACTGGACCGCGTACCTCTCATCTTCTAGCAGAATATACCAGAATTACCCTGGGGGCGGAGGCAGGATTCTGCACGAGAGAGAGGGAGGGGGAGGGGGAGGGGGAGAAAAAAAGGAGAGGAGAAGGAAGAAGAGGAAGAAAAAGAAGGGGAAGGAGAAGAATTTGCTTCAGGATTTCTTCAGGCCTAAACTTGAAGTTGGCAATGTCACTTCCTCCACATTCTATTGGTGGGTCCAGTCACAAGGACAGCCCAAATTCCATAGTGGGGAAACAAACTCTTCCCATTTATGAGAGAGGCTGCAAAGTCACACTGCAGACCGCACGGATATAGGGAGAAGTGAAGAATTACAGACTTTTTTTTTTTTTTTTTTACCATCAGTTAATTATGAGGTCCTGTAAAGAACACAGGAGTTAATCCCAGACTGAGTCACTACAAAGTCCATGCTTTTAACCACTCTGCTGTATAGATTTAACACGTTTGTAATTAGTACTTGAATTGCTGGCAAGCTTATTCCCTTCTGGGAAGGCTTCATCTCAGTCTTTCATTTAAACCATGGCACAGAGGGTTAACTGTAAGCTCCAGCTACACCGCTGTAAGCAACCTGCTCATGCTGATAGAGTCTCTTCTACGCCTTCCCCCCCACCCCCCAAGGTAAGAAACAAAACCAAACCAAACCAGTTGACAAGAATCGCTGTTGTCTGGCAGAGCTCTGTGTAGGAGGACAGGTGACATTAAACTAGGTTTCGGTAATCAGTGTGGGAAGCAAAGGCACATGTGTCCTTTCAGTTGATTTTTTTGGATTGAGAAACCAGTTATCAATCAATCTTTAACTAAACCCAGTGAACCAACCTGTCTTGAACCAAAGTATTTTTTTGGAAACAGAAGAAACTATTGCCGGAAAAACAAACCACCACCACCACCACCACCACCACCAACAACAACAACAACAAAAAGAACTCATTTTTACCCTGACAGCGGAAGTAGCCCCTGAAGGAGCACAGCGTGGGCGGCACAGGTCCCTCCGCTCTGAGAAACTGATTTTCAGAGCCTTCGGTGTGCGAGGGTTTCCTCCTTTCCCAGGCAGTTTCGCTTTTGTTATCTCGTTTGATTTTCCTCAAATGCTCTTTGAGGTATGCAGAATAGAAATTAAGATTCTCTCTCAAATGACAATCGAGGAAACTGAGGTATGGGAAAATGAAAGGTTATGCTCAATCTTATGGGATTAGATTTGAGCTGGAGGAAAAAAAAAACCAAAAACAAAAACCAACAACAACTTGTGACCTTAAACCCTAGTTGGTGCATTTCTTTTCTGTCCCACATCACCTGAATATCGAGATGAGCGACCCATTCTCCCTCGTTCTGGTGCCTTTGGAGGCAGCCAGGTGAATGACAGGCAGGCTGAGATACCAGCATCGAAAAGATTTTGAACAGAGATTGCAAAATAGCAATCCATGAGTCATATCTTCCCTGCAGTTATTGTATTTGAGCCATATAGTGTTTAAAAGTAAAAACGTAAAGTATTTAAAAATTATGAGATTTCTTATAAAAACCTGGATTTTGCATCCTCTTGAAAAAAAAGATCTAGAAGCACTAGGCTCACCTTCCTATGCACATGGTAACAAAAGAGAAGAGTGGGAAGAGGCAGGACTTTGGGGTGGCCACCCCTTCTTGAGTTTCCCACAGTCTCCACCTGGCCAGGGTCACCTTGATGGTAGCTATCTGCCTCCTACAGGCATTTGCATGCGGAGCCCCTTTAATGAGTGATGCTTAAAAACAAACAAACCACAGTCCCATCCTGAGGTTCCATTGTATCTTCTTGGGACCATATTATCTCATTCTGTAGTTGAAAACAACTTCACCTTCCACCTCGAGATGAAGATATTGGGGAAAATTCACTCATCTGTGAATAACAGGCTCTGTGCTTTTTAATTTTGACCCTAACCTGAGGTAATGGGGTGGGAGTGGGGATTCCTTTAAGAGGTAACCCCTGAACTGGGTCTTGAGAAATAGTTAAGAGTTAGCTGGATGGAGAACAAAGGTAAAGCAATGCCAGAAAGACAATATAGACTCAGCAATATTTGTAGCAGAATGTTGCATAAGAGGAGATCCATCCAGCCTTTCCGTGGAGGAAAGGAGAAGCCAGAATTGATAGAGGCATTGCATGCCATGTAGGAGAATGACAGTTGTTTTATAGACAATGGGAAAACAGCTAAGTGTATTAAGCAGAAGATGAATTTAACCAGAGGATGACATGGTAATATTTGCATTTCACACAGATTATCTGGTGGCCGCAGGAAGCTAAGGAAGGGGTCATGAGGGACTCATTTGAGAAATCCTATGGGAAGGAAGACCAGGAAATCAGGAGATATATTATTTTGGCATTTATTGAACACTAATTGGTGCAGAATGCTATGGGAGAAATTTACTACCTAGTCCAATTTTCTATGTGATGCTTTATCTGCTTTGCAACCTTCTCAGTAAGTGGTTCCCCCGCCTCTGATTGGACACTACTTAATGACTGGGTACTAACTCCCTCAGGCCACAGTCAACTCTCATTTTAATTATTAGAAACTACTTCCTTATATATTGCTTCCTCATATTGAGTCAAAATTATAACCCCTTTTACAACTTCTGGTTCTGTCCTTTGGAGCTGCAGTGACAAAACTTAGTCTCTATTCTGCATGACAACATTTCAGGTATTTGATGACAGGAATCATGTTTCTCAAAGTCCTCTCCTTTTCAGAAAAACAAAAAACAAAAAACAAAAAAAAAACCTTAGTCCTTTGTAGGAGTCATCGTCCTCCATCTGCCCCCAGCACACAGCATGTTCAAATTCTACTCACAGCTTCAATGTCACCAGAATGCCTGCAGGTCGTGTAACTATGGATAGACTCCAGCCTCTCATGGGCTTAAGATGTAACTCAGGATGGCAGTCTTTCTGAGAGTCTAACTAGCACAAATTTGAACAAGCTTCCCTTCTCGTCCATCTTTTCCATTTTGGGGTATGGTGCCATTACCGATGCCCTTATACATAGAAAGGTCAGAAGGTTCAGTTGGGACGAGACTGTAGAGCAGGCATGCTCAAAGTCTCATCTTGGGACCGGCAGCATCCGCATCATCTGAGAGCTTATTCAAAATGCAAATTCTCTGGCCTTACCCTGATCTGATTCGGATTCCCCAGGGCATGTGCTCAGGAATCTGTGTTTTCAAAAATTTTCAAGGTGATGCTTACAAATGCCTGTTTGAGATGCAGTTTTGTACAGAGTCTTTGACTCTGCGCCTAAGTATCTTTAAAAAGCTCAGTTACTTAGCTCTAAACAAAATCCTGCTCCTCCTCTCACATGGGTGCTTAAGCAACCTCTCTGGGACCATGGACAGCGCCAGCATAATCCACGCATCTTTAAACACTGGGGGAGGGAACCTCAATTAGGCTAATTAAAATGTACAGTCAAGTGGTTGTGAGAAAGGTTTAAAAAAAAATAGAAAGAAAGAAAAAAAGAGAGGAAAAAGAAAACAAAACAATACGCCTTTGGTCAATCCATTACAAAGAGGACTGAGCCGCTGACCTTTTCATTCTGCCCGTGCTGTGTGCGCAGCAACTCTGTAACCTTTTCCAGCTGGAATAGAAAGTTCAATTAAGTTTGTTGGCTCAGAAATCTGCCCGTGTCCCGGAGAGCAGATTAGGCACTTAGGGGCTGCAATTATCCATCTGCTGCTTCTGCAGAACTGAAAAGAATGCACACGTGCTGTACCTATCTCTGGGCATATGCAGAGGCGGATGTATGTGTATCTGTATGCATGTGCACTCACGGGGGCGACAGACAGGCAATGGCTGCAGCTGAGAAATTCAGTCGTTTCCAAATTTGGGTTCTTTATGCATTGCTAGTGATGATTCTAAGTTAGACAAGAGCCTGAGAGTTGGGACCTGCCGGTTCTTGGCCGCCACATTCATCTTTTTATCCTTTCTTCCTTCCCGGGTCTTCTAGCCAGCATTTCGGTCCTCACTTGGATTTGATGGGAGAGCATGACCTTGGTCACGGGTAGGAGCATTTAAGGAAGCTGCTTTCAATATTCAGGTGACTAAACATTGTTTGGGGAAGCAATATGTGTAGTGATTAAGCATTCCATCTGTGAGGATTGAGTCTGAGTTTAGGGCAGGGAAAACGAGCTGTGTACACTTGAATAAGTTCCTTTAACTCTGAGCATCAGTGTACTGGTCTGTAAAAGGGGATAATGGTATTCAGCTCATAAAGTGGTTGTGAAGATTCAATAAGACAGCATATTTAGTTGTCGGACACATAGTTTATATTTAATATAGGGTCACTATGGTTTTAATGAAATCATGGAGAGTCACTCTGACATTAGTCTGTGGTTTTGGTGCCTGGGTCTTTAAATTTCCCCTCTGACACCTATGTCCCAGGTCTGGAAACTGAGTCATCATATCCCTTTTCAGTGATAACATCCCTAGTGTGTCACCCACTCTAGAACTATACCCTGTCTGTTCTGTGAGAATCTAGAGTCTTCTGTAAATTTCACATCCACTCTAGCATGTTCTTAAAGTTTATTCTTTAAAGACCAGGGAAGTGAGCTTTTAAAAGTGTAAATTAGAGCAAATCAGTCTCCCAGCTCCCAGCTCCCATCTCATCTCCCAGCAGAAAGCTCTCCAATGCCTTTACATCATATTTAAATAAAATCCAGACTCCTCACAGAGGCCTCTAAGGCCCAGTAAGGTCTGGCTGTATCCTGACTTCATTTTGCCTTTCTTGGCTTCTGGCTGGCAATGCTTAGAATGCAACAGCTTCTTTTTCAGGCTCTCGAATGTATTCAGATCCTCTGGCCTCGGGACTTCGCGTGGCTGTTCTGTCTGCCTGTTGTGTTCTTCCCCTAGGCCATAATGTGAGCTCATTCTCCCCATTGAGGGCTCCTCCTTGGAAGGTCTTCCTAGGCTGCCCTTTCTAAATCAGTCCACACAGTCACCCCACCCTGCAGTCACACTCTTTATAGGTCCATGCTTTATCTTCACAGCGTACTCGTTATTCACATGTAACGTACGTATTATCTACCTCCTTGCCACAAGATTGCAGATTTCATGAAAGGAAGGGCTTAGTTTGGTTTGTTTAACATTATATCACCAACACTAGAACAGTCCCTGATGTATAAAAAATAATCAGTTATGATCTGTTGAATTAATAAGTTAATGGGTCCAAGTCTAGGGCCTGAAGCCCTTTTTTGATGATTTCATTGGGTCTTCGATTGTTCTTTGCTTCTGGATCATCTTTCTTGGCTCCAAAACCCAATAATCAAGCCCCAATCTCTTCTGCCTCACTAGTTTGTTCCAGTTATCTCTCATTATTGTTTCTGGATGCCCTGTTTTATGTGATAGCTTTAACTTCACCTCTCTTCCATATATGTGTCTGTATGCCAAGCACAAGATCAGCTCCATTTGGCACGTCTGGAACAAAATTCTTAATGAAGTCTAAAATACTTGTGGAGGTGAGATTTGCTTCTTGTCTACTCCTGCAGCCTCAGCTTATACCATGCTGCCTGGGGTACCGAATATGTAAATGAAAAATGGCTGGACCATACATGACAGTAGAACCCCAGGAAGCCAAATTAACTGCAGCAGTGGGCCCCAAATAGTCAGGATTTAATCAATCACTGCCAGCTTCCTTATTTTTTGCCCGTTTCCAAGTCAAGACCAACAAGAGAAAGCCAACTATGGTCCCCAAAGAGATCACGTAGGGTGCCCATCTCCAGCTTTCCATGCTGACAGCTCCGGTCAGAGCACACCTGAAGCCATCTCTTTTTTCCACTCCAAACCTTTCCTACTCTCCTGCCTGCCTTTGAGTCAAACACAAGTGATGTGAAGGATTCCCTTGCCGTAGTAAGTTCTGGATAAACACACTGTTTCCTCTCATTTGGGTTGTCTCCATTTACTTCCACATGCATGTTCTGGTTATCTATAGTGTCAAAGCCAATTGTCCCCAAACTTAATGGCTTAAAATACATATGTTATTTTCTTCATAAGTTTGGAGTTAAGGAATTAGGAAGGGTTTAGCTGCATAGTTTCTCTCTGATCTACACGGCATTATCTGGGGAGCTGGGTCTGGAGGCTTCACTTCCAACACGATTTCTTCTTGGTTCTGGGTGGGGCACATCTGACCGACCCTTCACTGTGCTTCAGCTCCTTTTCCCCTTCATGGTGTCTCATCGTTTATGTGACATGCTCATTACAGCCACACGTTTTTACATGGAAGCTGGCTCTCTGTCACAGCCACCATATTTAATTGGTCAGATCAATCACAGGTCACTCAGTTTCCACGGGGCGAAGAACATCATGTCATGGACTGGGGGGTGGGAGAGTGGCAAGATCATATTATAGAGGGGCATGTGGCATGTGAGATATTTTCGTGGCCATCTTTAAAAATACAGTCCACATTTTCCCTTCCTTTCTGTCCTCCTGCCATGCTGGCTTTATTTTGTTGTCACAGATGTATGATGTTTCTTGTGTGCCCGAGGTTCACGATCTTTGCAAACACTGTTACCTCTGCCTGGAGTGCCTTCCTTCCTGATCCTTGTCTAGTTAAATTTGACTTACACTATAAATTTTAGCTACAATGACACTTCCTCTCCTGTTCTCAGGGTAAATATTTCTTGATACCCCAACCCAAAACCCACACATAGAAACTAAATCAGATCTCTGCCATTTTCTTCCATCATAGTGTTTGTCAAAGTTCGGAATTATGTTCCTATACTATCTTTGAATTAATCTCCATCTTGCCCCCACATTCCTCTGACATGGATCTGGGTATGGTGGTCACTGTTTTACCCCCAGTGCCAAATGTAGCTCCTGACACATAGTAGGTGCTTAATACATTTTTGTTAAATAAATCAATGCATTTATTTAAACTTTTCCACCCCCTAATAAGAGCCTGGCGTTTGAACTTGCAGGTAGGGTCTTGCGCCCATTGAAGAAGTCAGTTCATGTGGAATTTATTCTTGATTATGACATTAAAATGCGAAAATCTCTTACCAGTCATTTTTTTTCACTTAGCCCCTAGTGAATGCTACTGACAATGGTTGCTAAAGGCCTCAGTTCAACCTACGGTAGTGAAAATAGCCTTGAATTTGGTGTCAGGCAGACCTGGGTTTGAATTTCTACCTTTATAACTAATTGTGTGAATTGTTTAACATTTTTGATCCTCCTAATTTCTCCATTTGTAAAGCAGGGATAATAATCTGTGCTTATAGACTCTTCTTAAAGATTATGCTTGGTAATAATCACAAAATAGCCCAATGTTTAACCGAATAATCACCTCAGTAGTCTAAAGTTTATACAAAAATTAGAAATGCAAGCTTCAGTGTAACAGCTTCCATTTCTTGATATCATCTGTGCCACTGGATGCTGTAATTTTTGCTTAATCCCTGGTATTCTAGCTTTACTCTGATCTAAACGTGCTTTTCAAGGTAATTAGAAAATAATTATTAGACTTTTAAAAAGTTCAAATGGACTTCTCTTAAAATCAGCATATTTAATTAATTGACTGTCTTAGAAGAAAAATAGAAAATTTGTCCTGTACAGTTATTCTGATTGTTAATGTATTCATTGGCTTGGTTTTTTTAGTCATTGGATGAAACAACAGATCAAAAAAAAATTTTTTTTTGTGAGTGCCCTTATTTGAGGAAAATAGAATATATTTGGGGAAGTAACTACTATTTAGGAAAACTAAGTTGTTCACGTTAAAAAGTTAATTCTTTACAAAATCTTCTAGCACTGGCGATTTAGGTTGCATCCTACTCCACAGAGAGGAGCTTTACGTATGTGCCAGGAACCTGACTTCCATGACCTGAGCATGCATCCCATTTTAAAAATGAAGAGGCTGAGGGGAAGGGGAAAACATGGCGCATCCGGTAAATGGTACAGCAAGAATCCAGATCCAGTTCCGTGTTAGCATGAGCAGGCGCTTTTCTCCTCTGAATCCTTTCCCTGCCTGTTCCAGCCATGAAGCGATAGGCAAAGCAATAGAGAGCTATCACAGCAGGAAATTAATTTCAAGTTGCCTTACTCATTGCTGTCAGACTCCAAAGCCCCGACATGGATTAGCGGCCTGTCCACTTCCTCCCCTGAGAGGAACCACCAGTCATGCTCGTGCGTGACCATGGTGGCACCCCCAGAGCCTCTGCCAGTCCCGCCATCAGACAGGACGTGTCTGGGAAGAAGAATTTGCAGCCGACTGTTCTGCCATTCAGGTCCCCATCTGTGTCAATTGAGTAATTTATGGATGCACTTTTTTCCTGCACTGCAAAGGAGATGCACAGGACCTTTGGAAATAATTCAGTCTCTTTCAAGGGAACACATTTGGGGAAATTATTGTTAATGCATCTGAGTAAGAGGTGCTCAACCCCGACAAATATTTCATGCAATTATAGCAAAGATGAGACAGTGACAACCAGTGACCATCAATCATTCCCCAGATCAATAATGACCATGGAACATGCAATCAAACCTAATCAACACCCGGTGATTAAGGAACAGGGCCTCTCTTCTCTGCTCTCAGGGTCATTGTCCCTTGAAAGGATTGGCTCAGTGTCCTCGAGGCATCACATAATACAGAAACAAACATAAAAATATGGGCTTTAGCATCAAGCAGATCTGGGTCAGCTCCTATAAATACTTGCTTCTCAGTCTTGTACAAAATTATATAGTAATAATGATTAACACTTACCACACACTGGTTTTGGATGCCATATAGTACAGTAAGCATTTTGTCTGTATTATCTCATTTAACTCTATATGCGTGAGGTTTGCATCATATACCTTCTCTACAGTGAGAAAAATGAGTCTCAGAGAGATGTGTTGTCTTGCTCAAAGTTACATTCACAGCAAGTGACAGCTGTGACTAAAATCTAGTCCTGCCTGACCAAAACTTCAGTAATTTGCAAATTGGCCCCATAATAAAATTACCTGGGGAGCTTTTAAAAATAATCAGTGACTGGGCCCCATCTACCCCGTAACGCCTGAATTGTCATCTTTGACGGTGTTACTAAGTAATAGCAGACGTACGGAAAAGTGAACAAATGGAGTATGGCACAGTGTCTTTTCACAAAGTAAACATACCGCGTATACAGAACGAAGTCAGCCCCCACCCCAGAGTTTCTTCGTGTCCTTTTCTGGTCACTGCTGTCCTGTTCTGCCCAAGAATAATGCCCATCCTGATAAAGCAGAGATTCATTTTTCCTGTTTTTGACCTTTACATCAATGGAATTGTATAGTTGCCATACTCGTGTGTATATACTTTGGGTTACATTCGTGAGATTCATCGATGTTGTGGAGGAGAGTAATGTTTTCTCCATTTTTGCGGCTGTCGAGTATTCCATTGTTTGAATATGCCACAATGCATTTAGCCAACCTACTGTTGATGGGCATCTTTCCCATTCTGGGGTATTGCAGATGCTTCTACTAACAGTCTGGCTTAAATCTTTTGGGTAGCAAAAGGGTGTGCCTTTCTGGTGAATATCTCCCTGGGAGTGGAACTGCTAGGTCATAGGGTTTGCATGTGTTCAGCTCCAGTAGATCCAGGCCTGCATTTCTTTAAAAGTTCCCAGGTGATCTGACACATGGTGAAGGAGGAGAAAGCCTGCATAACCCTGTCTCTTATTCAGAACTTGATTGTTCTTCCTTTCTGGAATAACAATAAAATCATAATAACGTTCTAGGTAGAATACTTTAACTAACATCTTACTAAAGACAACCTCTCTCTTTCTCTCTCCAGTCCTTTGTCCCATTCCCCTGAATCAAAGCGTTCTCACTTTTCAATGTCTAAGCTTCAAAGGCTGGCTAGTCCTGGGAGAGGAAAGAGCCTGAAAGCTTGTGCCTCTTATTCTTGGAAACGGGAAGATTTTGTCATTGCAAGGAAGAGAATAATGTAATAGTGTAATTTTGGGCACCAAACCTCTTAGTCGCTGAAGATCCATGAAAGGAACTGATGGCATCAGGAACAACAGTAAGCGCACAAAATGCACAGCACATAGCCCAGCGCTAGATAAATGGTCCTGTCGTTATGATTATGATTATTGCTATTATCAGGAGCAGCAACGGCAAGGAAGTAAAAATATACTGGTGCTGCAGGTTCATCATGAAGCAGATCTGTTCTGTCATTTCCGAATCCTCACAATGCATTCCAGACGGCATGTGTGGCACGGTGAATTCAGGGAGGAAGAAGTCGGGCTGTCTTCAGGACACTCACTGCATGTCCTATGTCGTGGGGGTAGGGACACTTAAAGAAGTGGATGTTTCAGAGGAAGCTCATCCCTGCTGTTGTAAGAACATAGGGAAGCAGATACTTGCTGGGAATGGACCAAGTGCTTTATTTCCTGCATGAAGAAATCTACACAGAGACCTCTTTTTCAGAAACTGTGTACTTTAGTTGGGGTGGCTTTGGTCTCAAACGAGAGAGAATAGCTCAATTTGGCTCCAGAAGAAAAGGGTGGAAAACATTTTGGTTGGAAGAGTTCACGTGTATAGGAGCTTCAGCAACACTGGACCACTGGGCTTTAGGTAGGGGAAGTGAGCAGCTCCAGTGATGGATGGGTCTGTCTGTTCCGGTCTCTTTGATCTGTTTGTGTTTAGCTTTGGCTGGCTGTCTGCCTTTTTCCCTGTGTCTCTCTCATACTCTCTCTTCTGTCTCTTCGTCTCGCAGGTCCTCTTCATCTCCCTATGCTTCTGCTCTTTCATCCACTTTCCCTTCTGGACTCCTCTGCTTACTCATAGTTTGTTTCCCAGAACTTCAGCTTGCACAGGACTTTGGCTCGCCATGGTCCTTAAATATCTCAACTCAGCCTGTGGCCCCTGTGTCTTTATAATTGTATTCTGTGTCTCTTCATTGAGGCTCCCCAGAGCATCTGATTGGCTCTGTTAATCTTTTGTCCTAGCCACTTGAGCCACAAGTTGCTCTCAGGTGTATGGAATGGTGTCCCCTGAGCTAGGGGCCCAACTCTGCTACAGTCAGCCATAGCTAGGAAAAGAGGGCTCCCTGATCTCATACTCAAACTATTCAGCTACAATATGGGAAATTCTCTTTAAAGAATGTGTTGAGTGCAACAGGCAAAATCAAACATGGTAAGAAACCGCTTAAACTTCAGAACCTTAACATCTGAAGTTTGCCTGATGGGTGGTGACCAGAGGCCTTGGAGCAAGAAATTTTGTCTTAGACCTCTTGGAATACTCAGCAACTGATTCATAAGGCTCAATAGTACTTTTCTGGAATAAATGAGTTCATTTCTCTGTACTCTATTTCATGTCCCAAGGCTTGGGGTTTTGCTCGTTCACTTACTAATTCAACAAGTATTTACCAAGCATCTATTTTGTGCCAGACGCTCATTTATAGACTTGAGATTTGACAATGAATAAAATAAGCAAAAAACCTGCCTTCGTGGAGCATAGTAATAAGTATTAGGAGGAAGAATAAAGGGATAGGGTGGTGATGGGGAGAATACTTTAGATAAGGTGGCCAGCGAAGTCTGGTTTGAAAAAGTAACACTGAGTAGTTAATTGAATAAAACAAGAGAACAAACTTTGCACAAGTCTAGGGAAAGATTTCTTTCTATTCAGAAGCAACAGGCAACAAGTGCAAAGCCCTAAGGCAGCCATAAGCTCTGTAGGATTGTAAGACAGCAAGGTGGAGGGATAGCCAGCTTCCGAGATGGCCCCAAATGATCTTTGCCTCAGGATATTTCTTCTCTTGTGTCTTCTCCTCCCACATTGATTTAGATCTGGTGTGTGTGACCAGTAGAGCATGTCAGAGGTGATGATGTGACTTCCAACAATAGGTCATAAGTGACACTGAAAGTTCTGGCGTGGCCTCTTGGGTCACCTACTCTAGGGTAGTCATCTACTCAGTGCAGACACACAGGAGCCCTGTAGAGTGGCTCATGTGGAGAAGAACTAAGCCATCACCCACAGCCATCATTACCTTGCCAACCATGTGGTAAGCCACCTTGCAAGTGGATGTCCAGCCCTGGTCAAGCCTCCAGATGATAACAGCCTCAGCAGGCATATTGGTTGCAAGCACACGAGACCCTAAACCGGAATGGTCCAGCTAATCTGATTCCAAACTTCTGACCCACAGAACCTATGAGATAGTATTACATCTTTATTGTTGTTTTAAGCCTCTAAAGTTTGGGATAATTTGTTATACAGCAACAGATGGTTCCCGTAGGTAGCCAATGAGTCTAGAACAGACTGCGCTATGGGGGAATGCTGTAGGTTAGGTCAGAGGGTGAGCACAAGGTGATTTCATATAAGACATTGTAGTTTATGCTAAGGAATTTGAGTTTATTCTGAATTTGATGGCAAACCAGTAGCGGGGGGCAGGTTCAAAGGTGGGCAGATGCAGCATTTAGAGATCAGTAAAATGAAGAGGAACCAGCTATGAAGGCTGAGTAGAGATGGCCAGGGAAGTAGGAGGAAAACCAGGGGAGTCCACGAAGTCACGGGCAGAAAGTGCTTAAAGAGGCAAGGCGGGGACAACCGGACCAAATCCCGCTGAGCGTTTTAGTAAGAGAGTTCTGAGGGCCGGCCACTGAATTTGGCCTGATGGAGATTGTTGCTAACCTCGGGGATAAAAAAAAGCCTTGCAGATATGCTTATGAAGTTATCAGCTGGTGTTCCTCTTTCTTGTGCTATGATAAAATCTACGTGGTCAGTACCATTTGTCTGCATCTGTCAGGTTTACACAGCGGCCTTCGTTTTGTGACTCTCCTCTGCACACGGACCTGTCAGTAGTGCTTGAGCGTTTACCCTTGGAGACTGAGAGTCAGAACCCAGCCAGCCCACATCGGAAGTTGAGAGTCCTAAGTACCTATTGGAAGTAAGAAGAGCTGGAGATGAGGGAGTCCCCTGGGGCTGGGTTGAGGTAGTTAACCATCACTCTGGCCTGCAGGCCACAGGGAGCCCCAGAAAGGTGTCCTGCAGGTATTTGACGTTTCTGCCTTGTACTTTGTCAATCTGCCGATCAGAAGACCAGAGAGTAGTAGAGGTGAGAAGAAGGGGATATTAACTAAAATTAAGAGGCTACCTGAAACTTACTGGATTTCGTTAACTAATGTCACCATAATAAAAATAAAATAAATAAATTAAATAAAGAAATAAAATAAAATAAAATAAATAAATAAATAAATAAAATTAAGAGACTAAAAAGGTTTTGGGTCACACCGCTATCACTAAGGATGAAGAAAAGGTTTTGCTGAGACTTAGGGATCTATAAAAATCCAGGAAAGGGAATAAGGATGGTGTCGTCAGAGGATTTGTATGGTGAATCACAGTTCATTCTGGATGAGACGGTTAAAAAGATTGGGCCTCTTGTACATTCTTTACCTCAGTTTCCCCACCTAGAAGCAAGTTTCTTGCCAACACCTGGTGTTTGATCACAGGCTTCTCTGAAAGAGGCCAGGAGAACTCCTACTTCCTGCCTCGGCAAATAGCCATTCACTCCTAGAGAGAACAGCTATTGGTGCAGGTGAACAAGGCAATCCTGGGGAGGAGGTTAAGGACGCCTCCTCCTTCTCTGGGACTCTTCGGCCTTTGCATTTCTTCTCTGGCACTTTGAGATGGGATCATACTCGTAAGGTGCCAGACCTCAGGTGGTGCCCAGCCAACGGCATTTATCAGTATTGAGATTGTTTTCTTTATATTCTAAGTATCTTTATATTCTAAGTAACAATTTCTTCCCTACCGGGCTGGTAGCACCTTGAGGAGAGGACTACTTTTTATTCACCTTTTATCCCCATTGCCCACTGCAATCTTTGTCGCGCAGTAAGTGCACAGGATAATGCTGAATTTAAATTCGAACTTAACGATTCTCTCTGTGTTTTACGGTTTTTGCACTGTTCCCCAAAGCCCACCTCCCTTAATTATTTTCTGACTTCCCAGAAAATGCTAGGGCGTTGTGGTCATTCATTCATTCATGCATGCATGCGTTCACCTAATAGATATGTGTAGTTGGTCATGCCAGACATTGCACCCAAGTGAGTAAGACAGAGGTCGCTACCCTCACAGAGCTTACAGTTTAATATCGTCACGTCTCCCATCAGATTGGGAAACTTTTTAAAAAATCCAACTTCCAGGACCATTTCCACCCTATATTCAGAATAGGATCTGGGGATTGTTTTTTTTGTTTGTTTGTTTGTTTGTTTTGTTTTGTTTTGTTTTTAACAAATCTGATGTGATTCTGTGGGTGGGACAAAAGGAGTCGTCAGAAATCATGATGTGTATATTATTCCTGATTCTTAAACTTTGGGACCTTGGTAAAGTCTTTTATGTATCTAAATGTCCACTTTCCACCTGTAAAATGGAAAACAGTTCTCTCCTGCATATTTCCAAGGGCCAGTGTGGGGAGAATATGAGATAATTAATAGCATTGTGCTTAGTGTTTTTTACATTTCATTATACACAGACTATAGATTGTTATTTGGCATTAGCCAATGTTTGGGACTTACCTGTACCTGATTCTTACTAATTCACAAATATGTAATTGGAGCAACTACTGTGTATAAGTTAGGGTCTTTTATCTTCCTTGGGCTCTTGATAGGGATTCACAAATTGGCTGTAAAATTAGTAGCTGATGGCATTTTAATTTACTGCCACTCCAAGTATGTTGCATTTAACATCTTGAAGAAAATCATAATATAATTGGTAATAATAATTGCGATCGTTTTATCAAATCGTTCAATGTATCAGTGCTGTGATAAGCGCTTTACTTAGAGCTGAAAAGGACTTTTGGAACTGTCTACTAGAGGCTACAAATCAACATTTATTTGATCCTTTTTTTCAACCTTAATAGGATTTTAAAAGGCAGTGTAACTTAGCACGAGACACATTTAATAAAATATAAAAATCGCAGTCCCCTTTGTTTCACAGAAGATTCATGGCACACACCTGCTGGAGTCCCAGACCTAAGCTCCATCCTCCCATTTTGCAGATTGAGGATCTGATGCTCAGAGAAGTTATATGGCTTACTTAACATCATTTAGGTCTGTCTGAGAGCTCTGGCTTTTTTACAAAATGGCTTCATCAGTATAGCAGTCGCCGGATTGTCCCATTCAGTCAATTAACCTGGTGCCTCCAACTTCAACTCAGTCATCCACCACAGGCTCAGCAAGGCCTCTCCCTCACAGCCATGACCTGCCATGACCTCCAGTTCTTGCTGCCTCTTTCTGGAATGTCCCTCAAGCCTTGCGTCTTTTACATATTCTCTCCCCTGCTTCCGTGCACATCACAGAGAAATGTCCCATCAGGCATAAACTCCTGGCATTTCCTCTCATGATCTCCTCCTCACCTCATTAGCCACTTAGTACCCTTTGTCTGGAAGATGAGCTTCTGGCATGGTGATTGAAGCAGTCAGTTTAATTGGGACATTAGAAAAGACCTGGTCCAGGCCCTCACTGGAGAATAGGCTGAAGCAATAGTCCATTTTAAAGCATATTTCCTGCTCTCAATTCTTGCATATTTTCTACAGTTCCCAAACTCTAGAAATTTTAAATTATTTTTGAACCACTCGTGTCTTCATTTGTTCCTATCTCTGCCCAGATACTGTTTTACAGAGAGGCCTTCCTGTCTATCCTGTTCAATGTGGCCCTCCGTTACTTCCTGCCACCCTATAATATGATGGTGCACTGATTTTTGGCTTCAGATGTCACTCTAAAGGGGTTGTGGCAGACAGGCTGGAAGGTGGCCCCCAGGATCCTACCTCCTAATCTTCACACCTTTGTGTAATTCCCTCCTGTTAAGTGTGGGCAGGACCCATGGCATGTTTCTAACCAATCGAATATGGCAAAGGTACGGAATGTGACTGTGATTATATTACATTGTATAGACTCCACTTGGCCAGCAGACTTGCTCTCTCTGCATGGCTGGTATTGAAGAATCAGTCTGCCATGAAGGAAGTTTATGCGCTTTTGAAGAAGTCCGTTTGGTGAGGGACTGTGGGCAGCATCTGAGCAAGACGTTGAAGTTCTTGGACTTACAGCCACAAAGAAATAGATTTGCTCAACAAGCTAAGTGAGCTTGGAAGTCCACTCATTGTCATTTGAGCCTCCAGATGAGAACTGAGCTTTGGCCTTTCAGAGAAAGCAGCTAAGCCTTGCCCATAGTTTCCTTGAACCACGGAAACTATGAGAAAATAAACGTGTATTCTTTTAAGCTGCGGTTTGTGGCAATTTGTTGCAAAGCATAGAAAACTAATATGGCCTGTTTCCCCACTCCTTTACCTCGAGTGTGGCTGTGTGACTTACTTTGTCCTATAGAACATGGCAGAAATGTCACTGCTGGCTCCGTGCATGAGCATTAAGAGGTCTCATGTGTTTCTGCTTGTTCTCTTGAATTTTTGTCATATCATCCGAAGCATATGCTGAGCTAGCCCACTGGTTCCAGGAAGAGAATGAGAGCCCTGGGGAGTAGATAGTCCCCAGTGAAGTCCAGCCTGGATCATCCATTTCTCAGTTGACCCACAGATACGCAAGAAACAATGCTCTTATTGTTGTAGGCCACTGTGTTTGGGTCAGTGTGATTCAGTGGTCCACTGGGCAGAACTAAGGCCGGAGTATTCTGTAAAAAACAACCTAAACGAAACTGTGACATTTATATTGGCATAATACTTTGGAGTCTGGGGTTTTAATCTGAGGTTTATAGATAGGAGTCATGGGGAGAGTTCTTTAAAACACTTAAAATTACATACTAAATTTTATATTTTGTGCATTTTGCGTGAGAGATGGTCTATAATAGCTCGTCACCTGTTAAAGAACCCCTGATACATAAAGAAACCACTTTCTCCCTTGTTAAGTCTAGGGGATGGTGTTGTGCACTTAAGAAATACAATTTCCAGCCTCAATTTATTTCTCTTAATTATTTGTCTTAAAATTTTATAGTTTGGTTCTTGGTGGCTTTCAGACAAGGCGCCATTTCTTTATGCCCATGCGTTTTCCTTATCAGTTAAAAGAGAGTGCCAGTAAAGGCATTTGTTAAAAATCCCACCACCGAGACATATTAAGAGTGCTAATTCCCTTACGTTATTTCAGTTCTCTGTCTCCGAAAGATATTCCTCTCATCTATGTGAGTATGACATGTAGATAGGAAGCATGGTGTTTTCAGTTGCCAGGAATCAAATGTTAGGGAACCCAAAGGAGCATGGGGTTCAAATCCCCACTTTGCTCCCGTTTTCTAGCTGTACAGCCTCACGAAAGTCACTCCACCTCTGCGCTTCAGTTTTCTTAAGCTCCACATTGGGACAATCATATCTATATTTACAGAATTGCTATGAGAATTAAATGAGCTAACAAATCAAGCGTGCTTGGCACATAGTAAGTTCTCAGTAATGTTGAAAATTCCAATACTGTTACCCTTACGGCAGTTTCTTCTGCTCAACTTGTTCAACGTGAGAAGAGCAACTTCTTTGTCTCAAAGTGACCACACACGGCATAGAAACAGGTTGCTTATTGACCGTTCAGCCATGCTCCTCCCTTCTGGAGACAGGGGCTTTGCAAGTACCAGTATTATTATATTGTCCAATTGGCACTCTGAGTTTGAAGTGTAATTAGCTATCATAGTAAACATGTTGAA
>NW_011888842.1:5326849-5346571 GCF_000151845.1 Pteropus vampyrus | reverse complement strand
CCACCGAGACATATTAAGAGTGCTAATTCCCTTACGTTATTTCAGTTCTCTGTCTCCGAAAGATATTCCTCTCATCTATGTGAGTATGACGCGTTGATAGGAAGCATGGTGTTTTCAGTTGCCAGGAATCAAATATTAGGGAACCCAAAGGAGCATGGGGTTCAAATCCCCACTTTGCTCCCGTTTTCTAGCTGTACAGCCTCACGAAAGTCACTCCACCTCTGCACTTCAGTTTTCTTAAGCTCCACATTGGGACAATCATATCTATATTTACTGAGTTGCTATGAGAATTAAATGAGCTCACAAATCAAGCGTGCTTGGCACATAGTAAGTTCTCAGTAATGTTGAAAATTCCAATACTGTTACCCTTCCGGCAGTTTCTTCTGCTCAACTTGTTCAACGTGAGAAGAGCAACTTCTTTGTCTCAAAGTGACCACACATGGCATAGAAACAGGTTGCTTATTGACCGTTCAGCCATGCTCCTCCCTTCCGGAGACAGGGGCTTTGCAAGTACCAGTATTATTATATTGTCCAATTGGCACTCTGAGTTTGAAGTGTAATTAGCTATCATAGTAAACATGTTGAAGAAACAAGGATCTAGGATGATTTAACAGTAATAGTGGCAATTAGCATTTTTTTTTTAATTTTGTTGAAGACGTAGATTTTTTTCCCCAAATATTAGAGTTCAAGATCAGACAACTTTTCTTCACACCCATCGCCACTGCCCCAGTCTCAGCCATCAATCCGTCTCTTGTCCAGATTGTTCCAACAGGTCCTAACTGGTCTCCCTCCCTCTAGTCTTGCTCCCTTTTTAATTCATTCTGGGCACTGATGCCAGAATGATCTTTCTAAATTACCAATCAGATTATGTTCCCTTCAAGGCCCTTCGGTGGCTTCTCAGTGACTTTAAGATGAAGGCCAGACTGTGTCACGCTGTGTCAGAGCTTTTTCAGGCTGTCTGTTGCCTCTTCTCTCATCATACTCCTCCTCATTCTCAGCACCTGCCAGATTAGATTTGATTTCATCCTTCCAAGCACTCTCAACAGTTGGTGGTTGAGGGAGTTAGGCACGTTGTAGCCCTCCATTCCATGTCCGCCCGTCGGGAGTTGCCATGGGAATGGATGATGCTGTGAGAGAACATGGCTTCAGGTCTGTTAGCCAAGGGAGCTTCTTCTCCTTCATCCCCGAACTGTTCAAACTCACCGCTGCCATCCCACGTGGAGCTGAACAATGTGTGCCTTTAACAGTGGGGAAGCGCCCTCGTGGAAATTAGGGCGAGGAGGAGCAGAGCAGAACATTTATGGTGCTCTGAAGATGTCTTAGATAGGACACAAGAAGCACAAGTCGTAAAAGAAAGTAAATCATAAGTTGGACTTGATGGAAATGACTGTTCTTCAAAATACACCATTAAAAAAATAAAAAGTAAAAAGGTGAGCCACGGACAGGGAAATATCTGATAAAGAACTTGTATCTAGAGTGTATAAAGAACTTGTAAAACTCATTAATAAGAAAATAAACTAATTAAAAAGTTAACAAAAAATTGGAACAGACATTTTGCCAAAGCAGAGATGTGGAAACAACAACAAAAACGCATGAAAAGAAGCTCAACATCGTTAAAGAAATACGAATTAAATCCACATTTTACAAGTAGTAAAATGGGGAGAAAAAATGAATACCGGTAAGGATAGGAGGTGGAGAAACAGTTTCTTACATTGTTTCTGAGACCGTGAAATAGTGCAGCCACTTTATATCTATATTTACAGAATTGCTATGAGAATTAAATGAGCTAACAAATCAAGCGTGCTTGGCACATAGTAAGTTCTCAGTAATGTTGAAAATTCCAATACTGTTACCCTTACGGCAGTTTCTTCTGCTCAACTTGTTCAACGTGAGAAGAGCAACTTCTTTGTCTCAAAGTGACCACACATGGCATAGAAACAGGTTGCTTATTGACCGTTCAGCCATGCTCCTCCCTTCCGGAGACAGGGGCTTTGCAAGTACCAGTATTATTATATTGTCCAATTGGCACTCTGAGTTTGAAGTGTAATTAGCTATCATAGTAAACATGTTGAAGAAACAAGGATCTAGAAACAAGGATGATTTAACAGTAATAGTGGCAATTAGCATTTTTTTTTTATTTTGTTGAAGATGTAGATTTTTTTCCCCAAATATTAGAGTTCAAGATCAGACAACTTTTCTTCACACCCATCGCCACTGCCCCAGTCTCAGCCGTCAATCCGTCTCTTGTCCAGATTGTTCCAACAGGTCCTAACTGGTCTCCCTCCCTCTAGTCTTGCTCCCTTTTTAATTCATTCTGGGCACTGATGCCAGAATGATCTTTCTAAATTACCAATCAGATTATGTTCCCTTCAAGGCCCTTCGGTGGCTTCTCAGTGACTTTAAGATGAAGGCCAGACTGTGTCACGCTGTGTCAGAGCTTTTCAGGCTGTCTCTTGCCTCCTCTCTCATCATACTCCTCCTCATTCTCGGCACCTGCCAGATTAGATTTGATTTCATCCTTCCAGGCACTCTCAACGGTTGGTGGTTGAGGGAGTTAGGCGTGTTGTAGCTCTCCATTCCGTGTCCGGCCATCGGGAGTTGCCATGGGAACGGATGATGCTGTGAGAGAACATGGCTTCAGGTCTGTTAGCCAAGGGGGCTTCTACTCCTTCATCCCCGAACTGTTCAGACTCACTGCCGCCATCCCATGCGGAGCTGAACAGTGCGTGCCTTTAACAGTGGGGAAGCGCCCTTGTGGAAATTAGGGCGAGGAGGAGCAGAGCAGAACATTTCTGGTGCTCTGAAGATGTCTTAGATAGGACACAAGAAGCACAAGTCATAAAAGAAAGTAAATCATAAGTTGGACTTGATGGAAATGACTGTTCTTCAAAATACACCATTAAAAAAATAAAAAGTAAAAAGGTGAGCCACGGACAGAGAAATATCTGATAAAGAACTTGTATCTAGAGTGTATAAAGAACTTGTAAAACTCATTAATAAGAAAATAAACTAATTAAAAAGTTAACAAAAAATTGGAACAGACATTTTGCCAAAGCAGAGATGTGGAAACAACAACAAAAACGCATGAAAAGAAGCTCAACATCGTTAAAGAAATACGAATTAAATCCACATTTTACAAGTATTAAAATGGGGAGAAAAAATGAATACCGGTAAGGATAGGAGGTGGAGAAACAGTTTCTTACATTGTTTCTGAGACCGTGAAATAGTGCAGCCACTTTGGAGAACATTGTGGCAGTTTCTTAGAAAGTTCAGCATGCACTTGTCCTATGCATTAGTTTTCTAGAGCTGCCATAACAGACCACCACAGACCGGGTGTCTTAAAGAACAGCAAGTAATTTTTTTACAGTTCTAGAAACCGGAAGTCCAAGATCAAAGTGTCAGGTGGGCTATGGGCCAGGGCCTCCACCCTTCCTTCTCCCCAAGGCACAAATCCAGAGTGGAGCCTGATTTACACTCAAGTAATGAGCTGCGTGTACTTCAGAGTTCCTCACTTGCTCAGCCCTCCCAAGGCCCAGAATTTTTCTTATTCATACTTTGGCTTATTTTTGTTCAATAAGGCTCCTTCCTCCAGCTGAATAAGCCCTAGTCCCCACTCCTAGGATTCCCCACTGGCTGGGGGCCAGGATTCTCGCTGGGAACATTTTCTGGGCTCACAGTGGGAAGCCAGGTGAAAACTAAAGGAGTGAGGCCAACCAGCACCATCCTCGTTGGCCCTCTCTGCCTTCTGTCAGGTCTTCTCTTTCGTCTTTCATCCTTTCTCTCCTCCCTTCTTCTCTTCCGTAACAGTCACAGGGTGCCCAACCATAGAGAACATCAAGTTTTACTTCCGCATGTCAGAAACAAAGGAAGGCATTCGCTCCGTGGCTGAGTTAGGCTAGAACTTAGGTTTTCTGCCTTCCAGTTTACAGCGCATTTTCTCGTACTGTTCCCTCCCTCCCTCCCTCCTATCCTTCCTTATTCTTTCCTTCCTTTCCCCCCTCCTTCCCTTTCACCCTTCTTCCTTCCTCTTCCCCTCCCTTCCTCCTTCCTTCCCTCTCTTCCTTCCTTGCTTCCTTCTACTTACTTCCTAGAAATAAAAGAGTGTTATCTTTTGTCTAAAACGAAATCACTTCATGAAAGTGGCCAACAAGGGACAAATGGCTGTCTAATTTTTTTGAGTCCTGCTCTGGGATTCAATTGTTTTCACTGGCCTTTTGTGCTCTTAGTTTATGAAAAATCAATAGTTTAATATAGAAAAAAAGTCCCCTGGCTATCTGTTTAGAGTCGTATTACCTTCATTGCAGGACGTTGGCTCTGCCTGCCTGCCTGCCAAGAATTTCTAAGGCAGATTGTTTTGTGCAGTGTCTCCCCAGCTGTCTGGAGCCAGTCCACCAGACGGAGTATGATAACAATAATAATACCAGCAGCAGAACTCAGACACGTGTCGGGGCTGACCACTTCTCAAGAGACGTTTTGTGTATGATGGCACTCACATACATAGTCAACAAGAAAGATTTTACTAAATTACTTCAAATTAATAATTACGCAAATAGGTAGGATAGACAGCATTATTATAACAGTAAGAGAAACAGTGACACAGTGAGGTCCACCGTATTTCCCACTGTTGATATTAATTTTCTCCTCTTCAGCATTCTTAAAAGAGCAATTATTATCCCCATCTTATAGATGAAGAAACTACAGCTTAGGGCATTTGTGTGACTTGCCAGAGTCACTGAGGAAAAATACAGCTGGATGGTAGCACCCTTCATCTTGATAGGGTCTGTATTTCATCTGTTTAACCTTAGGGTCTCTTGGCATCTGGGGATAGAACCCAAGAGAGCCTTGATGATCGTCTAAACATCCATGTCTTGGACTTAACCTTTTCCCTCATTCTTTCCCCAACTCTAGACAACAGAAGACTGGATTAAGCAGTGTGGATCCTTGAATGGGAGGTGACAGATCTTTATGTTCCACGGTAACCCGTGATCCGTGCCGACTCGAGATGAGGTAGGACGGTGGGGTTCTTTCCTTAGGATTTTGGTTGTGAGAAACTCAGCGAGTGAACCGGTTGGTAGTGGCTTCCGGTGCTGGAAAGTCTTGCAGGCGCGGCGGCTGGCACAGCCCACGTGGGTTATGCTCAGGAGGAGGCAGCAGAGCAAGCTTGGGGGCTGGAAGGAGAGAGAGAGAAGGAGCAAAAAAGAGAAAGAGAAAAACGAGAAAGTTGTTTTGCACATGTTGGGAGGGGGGAAGAGAGTCGTAGCCAGCCCCCCAGTTTCTTGCTCCTTCTGAAACGCTGTGGTTTTTAGTCAAAAGAGATGCACACTTTCAAAGTAACCTCCTTCCCTTACTTCCTGGTAAAAGAACCAGATCCAAAAAGATGACTCGGCCAGGTTTATGGAACGTGGTGGCTGCAGAACCAGGAGCACTCTGGCTCAGCTTCCCCGCTGCTAAGCCAGGGGTCAGCAGACCACAGTCTGCAGGCCAAGTCTGACCAGCCGCTTATTTTTGTAAAGTTTTATTGGAACGAAGTCATATCCTTTCATTGACATATTGTCTATGGCTGCTTTCAGGGTAGAGTGACAAAGCTGAATAGTTGCAATAAAAACCAGATGGCCCACAAAGCCTAAAATATTTACAATCTGTACTTTTATAGGAAAAGTTTGCCTACCTCTGCACTACACTCAAGAAATTCATAGTGTACTTGGACAGGACTCTGTCTATATAACTAAGGTCATTTCAAGGTTTTGTAGACCTTGGCTCCGACTTTGGGAAACTGTGAAGAACTTTCAGATTTTACATTAAATATATTTCTTTAAAACCGTCAAGATGGAACCACAGTTGACATCGTCGACATAATATTATATTTTAGAGACATTTAGTTAAACAGTTGATTTTGATTATATAGATCGTATTTATTTGTATTTTGAACCTAGCATTTCCCCCTTCCCCCAGGGTTCATGGACCCTTGCATATTTCAAAGGCTTCAGGCTTCTACCTGTAGGCTCTTATGAATAAAATGGCCTGGCTCATAACAACTTCGATGCCACCTTCTCTCTTTATTCTCTCCATCCTATTGTTTTTAATAGCCTTATTGAGATATAATGTATTCATTTTAAGTGAACGGTTTAATGATTTTTAGTAAATTTACATAGTTGTGCAAGCGTCACTGTAATCGAGTTTCCATCTTATTTTAAGGTGGCTGTCGGTCGTGTCTTATAGTGAACTTTTCTTCCCAAAGAGCTTCTCGCCTTCCAAGATGTGTCTCTCGAGGGTAGGCCTGCATTTTTTAATAGCTTCTGTAGCTACCATTTGCCTGGTTACAGGATTTACACTTTATCTGCATTATTTCGTTGCGTTCTCACAGGCTTTGAATGTGGCAGGCATGATCGTTCACAATTCACAGATGAGAAATGCTTTGTGCTTAATCGTTCAACTGGTATTGACCGTGCAGCCGACAAGTGTAAGGCACATTTCTAGGCCATGTGAGAGGGTCATCAGCATGGCCACGTCTTGAGACGTTTGGGAAGAGATAAGTGATATTCATAGATAACAAGTAACTAAAATGAGAAATCTATGCCGTGTGCTCTTTAGGATTATAGTATTATGGTTAAATCTGGGTTAGAATCCTTACTTTGCCTCCTATTAGCTGTGAAATATTGGGCAATATATTTAGTTCCTATAAAAATTGGACAGTAACAGATATATGATTACTGTGAAGAGGAAACTAGTTAGTCCACGTAAAACATTTGGAGTGGTGCTCAGAACATAATAAATTGCGATAAACTAGAAAAAAGCGCCCCGTGACCGATAGCTTTTCTCTTAGCATGAACAAAGCCTTGAGAAAAATAAAAGTTCTAAGTCAACGAGGAAGAGGGAATAGAGATAGGATACCTGATGCAGGGGCTGTGTTAGAGTCCCTAGACTCGAAGTTACGGGACTTCCCCGTCCTGGGAAATTGAGGTGTTCAAGTATATTTTGGTTAAAAAGTAAAGACAAGATCATGCCCCAGCTGACACCCAACTTAAGGAAGTGACACAGACAGGAAGTGCAGGTGTCCTTGAAGGAAAGGGCTTATAAGTGTCCCTGTCTTCTAAGTGGCCCTGGGCTTGTCAGAGGGGGAAGAGGCCACTTCCAGCTGAGGGATCTAGGGAGGCTCCCTGGAAGAGGAGGCTTTTAAACACGGTCTTGGATCATATGTAGGGTTGTTCTTATGCAGAGATGAGGGGCATTTCAGAAGACGAAATAGTGGGTGTAGTCTGTGGCCCCGCCACCCTGAACAAGCCCAATCTCATCTGATCTCGGAAGCTAAGCAGGGTCGGGCCTGGTTAGTACTTAGATGGGAGACCACCTGGGAAGACCAGGTGCCGTAGGCGTTTAAAAAAAAAAAAAAAAAATATATATATATATATATATATATATATATATATGCTGGGTACAAAGGCAGTCTGAGTAAGAGCAAATTCATTTTTGGTTGACTAATGATATAAATAATAACATGCATTATTTTGTGTCATAAACTTTATATTATCTCATTTGTTACAGTAATACTGTAAGATAAATACTATCTTAGTTTTATAGACGAGGGAATTGAGGTTAAGAGAGATTTAGTAATTTGTTCAAGGTCCCATTGCTGGGATACCAAGACCTTTTGGACTTGTGCTTAAAACCTATGACCTCTGTTTCTTTATGAAGAGCTAAGATGGGACTTCTGTTTGGCAAAGTGGGCTAGGGCTGGGCAGACATCCACTCCGAACCCCAGGTAGAGGAGTTTGCTTAATGCGAATGTTGCTTTGACCGCTTGGTGAAGAAACTCAGTCATCCGTGCTTTAGGCAAGTCGACTCACTTCTCCGAATGTGTCGTTTCCTCGTCCACAAAAGGGGGTTTGGAGTAACCGCCTTTAAGTCTTAATACAAGGACTAAAGGAGAAAACTCATGTGAAATCTCACGTGGTGCTGTCTGTAGAAAGTATACAAGAAAGGACAACTGGCATCATTGTATACATTTCCTCAGGCTGCCCTAACAATTTAAAGCAGCAGGAATGGATTCTCTCACAGTCCTGGAAACTACAAGTCCGTAATCCAGATGTCAGCAGGTCTGTGCTCCCTTCAAAGGCTTTAGAGGAAAGCCCTTCCCTGCTTCCTTTTGGCTTCAGGTGGTCACTGGCAGGCCTTGGTGCTCCTTGGCCTGTGCGTGCATCTCTTCAGTCTCTGCCTCTGTCTTCAGTGATGTTCTCCCTTTGTGTCTGTCTGTCTGTCTGCACGTGGCATTCTCGTCTCTGCCTGTGTGTCCACATTTCCCTCTTCTTACAAGGGATACCAGTCATTAGGTTTGATCTCACCCTAATCCACTGTGACCTCCTCTTAACTTGATTACAAATAAGATCACATTCTGAGGTCTGGATGGGCGTGAACTTCGAGATGGGGAGGGGCACGATTCAGCCCTGTACAATCATCATCATTATCATTATATACGAAGTGTAAAGTGCCTGGTAAAATTCTGGCATAGCATAAATGCTCAATAAAAGGTCGCCTTAAATAATAACAATAGCAGCAACAATAACGATAATAATAAATCAGATAACGTGTAGAGGGTATCTAGTATCATGCTTGGCACGTAATAGGATTGTTCTCTTCTTCCCCAAAGGCCCTCGCACAGACAGGTACACGCAGCAGGGTGTTCAATAAACATTGGTTGAACAAACAGCACATCTTAGCTTCTTAGAAAAAGCCCCACTATTTGTCTCCAAGAAATTGTCGTCAGAGGTGGCATGGAGCTGCCGGTGGGGCTGTCACCTGCGAACAGAAGCTGTGAGTGGATGACGGGAGGGCTCCCTGCTGCAGGCGCTGACGGCCACTCCTAATGAGACAGAGTGAGAGATGAGCTCAGTCTGTGGAGCTGTAGTTTAATCCTTCCTGAGCCCACAGGGTCCCAGCACGGTGACACCAGCCGTTTTCAGATTCCTTTCCGGACAAAGCACAAGCTGCTTTTGGTTCGATGGCGCACAAGGAACCCTCAGGTCCTGGCCTGGCCCTCAGCACGGTTTCCGGGACCGCAAGGTGGAGAGGGAAGTGGGAAGGCCTGGATCCCAAGCCCGACTCCGTATCAGGGATCTGAATGCTGGGGGCTGGTTCTTCTCTGTCTGTGACCCTCAGTCTTCTCATCTGTGAAGTGGGCATGACATACATAGCGCACTGGCCTGTCTTAAGGATTAACGAGACAATGGTCTGAGGAGACCTTTATAACCTGCAGAAAAGTAAACATGGTGTCTCTGTAGCAGCCCCTCCCGACCAGGTCTAAGCTCTTCCTCTCACCCAGCAGCTCTCTGTGCCGATGTGGACTGTTTGTCCTCTGTTCATCAAATCACATACTTACGGAAACATTTGAAACTGATTTGACTCTGATATTCATGGGCGAAGACAAGTTCAAGTGTTACTTCCCTAGGGGTTTCTTCCCAATTGGAACCAAAACCTTAAACAAGATGAATTCATTCATTCATTCATTCATCTATACATTTATTCATTTATTGTTAGATCCATTATCCATTTAACTGTTACTTATTGGGCGTTTGCTCTGTGCCAGTCATTTTCTAGGTACGAAGGGGAATTCCGCAAGGACTCTGTTTTCGCAGGCTCAGGAGGAAAGTGTGTGGACAGAGATCACCAGGGCAGGGCTGTGATGCGACTTGGGGCAAGTCTTTTCCTCTCTTTGGGCCTTGGTTTCCCATCTCTAAGACGAGACAACTGGTCGGTTGTTCTTAATTGCCTCCCTAGCAATCTTAGAAACAGCTGAACTATGGGAAAGACGACTAAACTGAGATTCATGGGGCAAATTCCAGTTGTGCTCCTAACTCTGTCACCCGTGCAGAAAGGTCCGAAGTCCCTTCCACTCTGCAAGCTTCGGTCTGCCGTTGTACACGTGATGAGACAGGGTGAAATAATCCCTAAGATCTTTGAAGCTTTAGAGACCTTTACTTCATGAGATCGCTCAACTCCTTGTCTGGGGGCCGACAACTGCAGCTGAGCAAAGATTCAGAGAAAGACATCTAACAAATGCACAGGAATGGAGCTCCTGGAAGCTTTCATCGATTGTCAGTAGGCATTTTCCTGGGATACTCGGAAACCCGCTGAGGCTGGTGGTCTCTGTCTTCTACTCTCGCAGGCTGAGTATGGAAAAGTCAGAGGCAGGGACCAGATACCTCCTGTAACTGATGGAGCAATCCTACCACATCTCTGTATCCTAAGCCAGGGCGTGTGATTATATGGGAGGCATACTGGGACCTCAGCAGCCTGGATGAGGCTAGGGGCCTGGGCAGTGGGTAGGGCAAGGTCTGGCTGACTCAGACTTTCAGGAGAGGAGGTTCTGTGATGGTCATTCCACCACCGATTTGTCTTTTGTTCTGGCCGCTTTGGGTAGCCAAGGGCGCCCAGTCCAATGGTGGAGCAGTAGGCTCTGCAGGGTGGGTGCCATGGGTGGGTGGTGCTACGCAGCTGTCTATGCACAGCAGTCCCCCAGCCAGTGTGTGCGGACTTCCAGCGTGAAATCTCAAAGAGCTGCAGGGATGCTGGAGACTTCCTGCTCTATGTGCTCCCTGGAACATTAATTCTTTGAACTGTCTCAGCATAATTTAGTGGTTAAGAGCATAGGACCTAACCTGCCTGCATCGAATTTGCCTCTTCTACTTTCCAGCTGTGTGAGCTTTGGCAAATGGCTTAACCTCTCCATGCCTTAGTATCTTCATCTATAGAATTACAATAATTCACTCAGTTTGTTAAGATCATTAAAGGAGTTGATGCTTAGAAAGCACTTAGAATAGTGAATGGCATCTGCTGCATAGGAAGTAACAAGAAAGTATAAATTCTGTATAAAGTGGGAAGAGAAAAATACTGTTACTAATACTAACAACAGCGATAAAAACTCCCTCTCGGAGCTTCCCAGGGCACAGCAGCCAGGTCAGGGGTTTGAAAAGTAGTTTTACAACACAGAAACTTGATGAACTTTCTTTAACCCAGCGTTTTCTCAAGTTAGAATCTTTTTCTCCTTATATAACATCCATGAACCCTTCAGCAAATGTTCTAGCCCAGCCCACTCATTTTAAGAAAACCCGAAGCCCGGAAGAGTGAAGGGGTTGCCGACGGTGATTGCATTCAACTTTTGCTTGAAGATCCAGGGCAAGGCTGGTATGAGAGTGTCTCTCAGATTGAAGCAGGTGCCAGGACTAGTCGAACCACGAGTGTATACGGCAGGGCCCAGGAGAGGGGTGGCCCTAGACTGCCTAGTGGAGGGACGCCTCTTCCTGCCTGGTGGATTCAGGAGGGCTTCCTAGAGGATGTCACCTTGAACCTGAGTTCTGAAGGACCAAGGGTGTTGGGGTTGGAGGAGTGGAATTGACAGCAAGTGGAATTGACAGCTCTTGGAGCGATAGACGTTCAACGTGGCTGGAGCACTGAGTGCTGAGACAGAGGCACCTAAATCTTGGCCGGGTCTCGGAAAAATATGGCCAGTGCCCCAAGTGCAGGAAAGCAGCATGCTCACGGAATAACCTGAGTGGCATCTTTGCATCTCTACAAGCCCCACTTTCCTCCCATATAACACAAAGAATGCTTTCTCCAAATGCCAAGTCCTTATTTTAGGTCTCTAATTTGGTGGAAGCCTCTCTCTAATGTTTTCAAGGTGTCTGCATGTATTTAACTTTCACCTACTCTGCGGCCTTCGGGCGCTGAAGACTGAATCTTGACCTGAGCTCAGTTAGACGCTCATCTGGGTGATAAAACAAAACGCCGATTGGATGTCTACATCCGGGATTCTTTTCTCTTTGCTCTTCCTGCTTTGTGACATCCATTTTTCCCAAGTACACTTCGAAACAGATGTGATGAGTGGAGCCATTGAGAGGAAGAGGCTGAATGGATGGCCAGGAAGATTAGATTAGAGAAAGAACAATCTATGTTACTTTTAAGGTTAATGTGAGCAGACAAAAGAGGGTTAGTCTGGAAAATCAGGTTAACAGTGAGGAGATGGAAGAGGGATGCATATTAATGGGGACAGGTGGAGAGTTGCAAAGGACATTTAAAGAAGAGGAGGCAGAGGAGAAGAGCTGGAAAGATTGGACAGAGGTCCTACAGGAGAGAGGTCTGCTTCCAGGCTGGCTGGAATGAGAGCTGTTCCTGGAATGTCCTCACCTCCACCTGAAGGTCTTCTCAGAAGCCACTTTGAGGGGAAATGCAAGGAGCTTTGCCTTTAGCCCACTCCTAGGTCAGCCCACACCATCGCTCACCTGGCCTCCTGGCCTCTAGGTTATCTCCCCTTCTCTGCTGTGTTCCCTCCCATCTATCCCCACAGTGCAACCAGAGGACCATTTACAACATAGATTGGACTGTACCACACCTTGGATGGAAAAATAGGCTTCCTGCTGTCGATAACATGAAGTCTAAATTTAAGTTAAGATGATGTCATACTGGAGTAGGGTGAGGCCTTGATCCAGAGGGCCAGTTTCCTTATAAGGAGAGAGAAGAGAGCAGCCATACTCACAGGGAAGAGAGCCATGTGATGATGAAGGCAGAGACTGACTGGAGTGATGTCGCTCAAGCTGAGGAACACCGAGAACGGCCTCCATCCACCAGAAAAGCTGGGAAGGGTCAAAGACAGATTCTTCCTTAGAGCCTCTGGAAGGGGCAAGGCCCTGCTGACAGCTTGATTTTAAGGCTTTGGCCTCCAGAACCGTGAGAGAATAAATTTTTGTAGTTTGAAGCCACCTGGTTTGTGGTACTCAGTGTCAGCAGCCCTAAAAAACAAAGAGAGTTGCTTTCCTGTTTTGTTTGCTTGGTGAACTGCGGCCATGTTTTTGCCTACTCTGTGTTTCTTCTTACCCTCATGAGGACACCTGATTTCCTTTTTCGAAGGTAGCCCTGCCCCACTGCGTGTGCTCTGTTTTGGCCAGAGGGTGGACTCTCGACCTGCTCGGCCATTCACGCACTCCCTGAAAGTCTGAATCTTACGCAGAGTGGCGCTCGCTGGATAAATGGCTGGAGCTCAGCTCTCTGTGTGGCGTGGCCCTGATGAGACTTTCCCATTCATTCCTCCTCCCTGTGTACATGGACCAGCTCCTGTTTCCTCCTTTCCAAGGCCAGGAATCAATCCTATATCCTTCTAATAACTTTTCCCGTTTTTGCTTTATTGTTTTGTTTTTGGTCTCTTCTTGAGTTAGCTGGAACTGAATCCTGCCGTTTGCAATCGGAGAAAGCTGACGTAGTGCAGGCCCCAGCTCAGGTTCGTTCTTCCCGTCCTCACGCTCAGTCATGTAGGTGGGCTCCTCTGTCACTCAGGCACCTTGCACGCACACCTCCACTGCAGCACTCAGTGGGGTCAGTGCGTGACACCTCCAGAGAAAAGACCAGGTCTCTCTCTGTGTCAGGAGCACTGCAGAAATTAGAGACACTCAATCAATGTGTTAAATGGCCAAAGGAAATATTCTTGCCCGGGATTCCTCCCTAGTGCTGTACGTGTTTTCGGTGCTTTGAGATGGCAAATTGATGTATTTAATGACATCTCCTGTGACAGCCCCCACAGGACATCTTTCATGGCGTCCATGAGACCACTGCTAATATGCTCCAAAGCCAGGGTGAAGGGAGTCAGGCTCCTGGGGGGCAAAATTTAAGGAGGTGTTTCCTTTCATCATCAGGGTCATGCAAATGCCGTCCCTAAAAGTTAGTGCTTCATTAAATTTTGTACTTTAGTCCTGGCCCAAATATGCTCTCTGCTTAATTAAATTATCTAATATCTCAGTGCTTCGATATCCAGTCCACAAGCCCCTCAGCCTAATAACCTTCCATTTCTTTAAGTAAAGGACAGACATGTGACAAGATGCAGTGAGTGCAGTAGAAAAATACTCTAGACTAATTGGCAGCAGGAGTGGGTCTTATTTCTGAGCTTCCATATAATAGTTATGTGATTTTAGTGACATCAGCCTTCTGAGTGTTCATTCCATCATGTCTACAATGGGGGTAATGATAAGACTTACTATTATTGTTATGTGATATTGTGAAAATTAAGTAATATATTTAAAGTGATTAAACAGTTCCTAGCTCATAGTAAGTGTAAAATAAACATTAGCTGTTATTGCCATCATTAGTTGGGCTAGATGGTTCTGAGTTCATCTATTTTCTGTCTTTATGAAGTAGGGATAATAATACTCATGCACAAAACTTATAGGATTGTTTTATAGCTCCAATTTTTAAAAAAAGAGTGGGAAAGTGAAAAGTATGGAGCATTACGTCTTTGCCAATGAAGATGGATGATCTGTGATCTAAGCGTGTGGGTTCAAACACTAGAGAAAGCCCAACTTCGACACATTTGTCTTATGATCTTGAGCAAGTTGGACTAACTTGCCAAGACTCCATTCGGTCATCTTTAAACTAGAAACACTAGTAGTTCCTACCTTATAGGGTTTTGTGGGAGTGAAATGGGATTAAAGATGCAAGCATTTTGCGTAGGTTCTAACACAACAGGCAGTGATTGATGAAACATAGCTGGTATCGTCGTCGTTAAAGTGAGGGTTAAAATGGCAGTTGCCTGTGACTTTGGAAGATGATTTATGGAAGCTAATGGTTCTCTTCAGCAGGCGAGAGAAGGATATCAATCCGTGAAAGTAAGCTGCAAGTGAAAATTGAAACTGTCAGCTGGTATGGACTCCCCGCTCTGTCTCTGGCAGTTTTCTCTCTCTCCTTTTAATTAAAAGTTTTGTCTTCTGACGTGGAAGCGGAATAAATCACTCTTAACCTTAGCATGCGCAGGGCCTACCTGGAGCTAAAGCCTGCCGCTCCGATCACGGATGTGTTCCTTCTGGAGAATCCAGCGCTGGGACCTGCTCCTCAGATTCACTCAGCAGGTCACCCAGGACTGTGGTCGCAAAGACTTCGGACCCTGACCCAGGTTTAAAACCCAACTCTGTGACTTCCTGGATGTTGGACTTTGGCAGGTTATTCTGCAAGACAGTCTTCTTTTTCATTTTTTTTTTTTTTTAATTGAATGGAAGTTAGATAATAATGCCTGCTTTAAGGGGTCTTTGGTTTTTTCTTCAGGAATGAAGTCAGAAAAAGTATTTCCAGACCACTGACTACACAGGCACTCCTTATTCAGTGCTGTTCCTTGTCTCCTTGTCCCTTTCTATCTCGGGGCCCTTGACTTTCCTGACTTTGCTGCCCAGCATTCCCCACCTAAGGAAACAGTATGGCCCCGGGGTCAAGAGTACAGACCCTGGGATCTTACCACCTGGATTTGAGACTCAGTTCCAGTATCTACCAGGTGATTTTGATCTAATGATTTAACCCCTCTGTTCGGGTTAGGTGTTTTGGCATTTTAAAAAAAAATCCTCAAAACTCAGTGCTTTGCAATAGCCATTTTATTTTGAGCACAGTCTAGCGGATCAAGAATTCAGGGCTTAACTGGGCAGCTCATCTTGGATCAATGTGGCAGCAGGTGAACAGTGCACTTCTCAGATGACTCCTTCACACGTGTGCCTGATGGCTCAGTGCTCCTTGGCCTGTACCTATCTGCACGTGGCATCTCATGTTCTGGGACTGCTACCTGTGGTTTGGGCTTCTCATAGGATGACAACTTCAAGGTTGTTGGACTTCTTACATAGCTTCTCAAGGCTTTTAGAGAGAGCCATTATTATTTGCCTCTTCTCTAGCCAAGCCTCCTTTCTCATGGCTACTACCTTCCTCCCTACCACTCCCCCTCAAAACACACCCACACACCCACACACACCCACACACCACACACACACACACACACACACACACACACAGAAGAGTTCCGGGATCAAAATTACGTCCAGGCTGTAATTTAGGCCTTGACAGTGGTAGTGTTTGGAGAGAGTGGAAAAAGTGGGTGTGGTCAAGAGCTATTTAGGCGTCACACTGATCAGAGCTCAGTGAGTGATTAATTGATTATTCGATGGAATTGGGTGTTAGGAGAAGAGAGATGAATCAAGGATCAAGCCCAGTTTGTTGGCCACGGTGGCTGGTTGGAGGGTGGTTAATTTTCACTGTCATTTTGGCTATTGCCTAATTTTCCTAAATACTTGGCTTCCCTGTATCTGAGCAGCATGCAGACATCCTTTCGGTAACGGAACCCTTGAAGCTTGTTGATCAGAGACGAGTAACATGAAAACAAGTTGTTCCTTTGGGAGGTTACATGGATTATAGCAATGCAAGACAGATGGCTCTACCTTATATCGGTATCGGTCTATTTATATTTAAGACTCTTCATGATATTAATGTGGCCTCATATGCTATATAGAAAACTTGCAATCCTCTAGTGGAAAGTTGTAACTGTAGAAGAAAGTGGAGGGGAAAAAAACCTGCTTTGTTGACTTTGCAACTTAATGAGAGCATAGACTACACACATTTTCAGGACGGTTATCTGTCAGCTTAATTGTTATTATTCAGAGATCCTATCCCTTATTTCTCCAACAGCCTCAGGTGCCTTCCCAACTGAAGTCTATCTGTCATGATGCCTTGTATATTCCCTCCAGTGCAAGTAATCCTTCTGTATGATCTTTGACTCAAGTCACAGCTCCGGGCTTCTCCAAATGCCCTCTGACCAGGAAGGGCTTTTCAGTGATACTTGATCTGCCTTGTGTGATTCCAACCGGTGCCAGATAAGTCTATCTAGTTTTTCTGCAAAGTAAATGCACTGCAGAGAAACCCTATAAAAATACATATCACGATGACATGAATTCAGATAGAACATGATAGGCAATTTTAGCGTTCTCCATAGTAACCTTACTCTAGTTTTTTCATAAATTTTACAGGGATGCAATTTTATATTTTATGCAATTCAACTTCTGGACCCTAATTAGGAGCGTTATTGTGGAGTATTCTGCTATATGTAACGACAACAACAATAAAAACAGCCACGAAAATGATAACAATAACAATTATAGTAACAACAGCAGCCAACTTTAAAGTGTGCTTATTACACACAGGCGTTGTGCTAGGAGCTTTGTATATGCTTATCTCATTTAATCATCATGAGAATCCCGTGTAACAGATTATTTTTAGTCCACACTACAGATGAGATTTAGAGATCAAGTAATTTGTCCAAATAGCTTATAAGTAGTGAAGCCGAAATTCAGATGCGGGTCATTCTGACTCGGTGTCCCTAGTGAGTGGGGATATTCACACTGTACCGGATATCTGTATTATATTATACTGCCCTGGGGGTTTTCTTGGATGCATTGGCTTTGACCTGAGCTTTGTCTTGGGGAAAGAGTGGCAGTCTAGACTGGTTTACTTTATTGAGTGCTGTTCACGGGGCCCTGACATCCTGCTGGATGGAAAATGATAGAAACATATTAGGCAATCAAAATGTAAACGTTTCCACTTAAAGAGCAAATTGTGGAACTCGTAAGGGACTTGAGATCCATCACATTGGAATTCAGCAGCCGAGGTAAGAGATCCAGAGTATGGTAATAAGTTGCAGACCACGGGAATATCTGAAGAGTGGTGTTTTAATCAAAGGTAGTGGGATAGATTTCATTGCTTACTGCTGCGGACACAGGCAAGTGGCCAGGGCTCTAGAGGACAGGTGACAATCAGTGTCATTCACTGAAGCTCCAGGGGAGATTTGCAGAGACTTCTTGTCTGAACTCTCTTCTGGCTTGAATCTTAGATACTTCTCATGCATTTATTATGCCATAGATGCCAGACAGGGAATGTAAAGAATGAAAAGGACCAGGTCTAAGAGTGCCGGGAAATAGGGCAGCCTGAGAACACATCCTCCCACTGAGGGAGCAGCCTGCACTGAACTCGAGCTCATGGTGGCATATGGTTCTTTTCATCTTTTAAGGGAAACTGGACATCAGAGTGTCTGTGTGAAATATGCAGACTTGTAAATATTAGAAAAAATAAAAAAAGAAATCCTTCTGGTCCACATCTGTCGGACAAATAAATCCTGGGTTTCTGGCTGGAATTACAGAATAGATTCAGATGTCACTTCTTCTGGGAAGACTCTGTGTTATTTTGCTGGGACTGCCATGACAAAGTACTACTAACTGGGTGGCTAGAAACAACAGATATTCTTTCTCTCACTGTTTTGGGGGCTAGGAGTTTGAAATCAAGGTATCAGTAAGGCCATGCTCCTTCAGAATTCTTCCTTACCTCTTCCTAGCTACCGGTGGTTTTCTGGGAATCTGGGGGTAGGACTGAAAGCTCCAACCATGGGATCACTTGGTTGGGTCCACTGGCAACCAGGCCTTATCCTTAGGTGCCTTTCAAAAGTGGCTTTATTAACATAACAGAAGACACCTTTCTCTCTCATTACTTTATACATATATGTCTTGTTATACCACAAATACCTTGAGAGAAGGGGCTCTGGAAGGCTTCACAGAGGAGTCGTTTATTCTGGAAGAGTGTGGTCATGATAGATAAATAACATTTACTAGTCGGGGAGGGAAGTCGGGGAAGAGAGTATTCTATTTGCCAAAGCAAAGCCTCAGAGAAGAGTTTTAAAGGTTGGTAAGAAGTTGGGGAGACATTCTCAGTGGAGAACAAGGTGCCGGACAAACCAACCACAGGCGTGTCGGAGAGCGGAGTAGCTTGAGAAGTGTGGCTGGCAGTGATGGGGGCCTGTCTGGCAGCGGGGTGAGGGATAAAATAGGAAATCGGGTGGGGCCATGTGATGAAGGGCCATGTGATGGAGGGCCTTGAATCCCAGGGTAGGGAGTTTGAGTTAGCGATCTGGTCATGAGGTCGAGAGGCTTAGATGCCACTTGTCTCAGGCGGAATCAATTCGAGGCAACCTTTAGTCCACAAAGTTAGTGTACCAGTTATAGGATTTTTTTTCTCCTATAACTGAAAGTAATTTCTATTTAAAGCCACTCTTCTACTATAGAGCAGCCATTTATGCACCAGTGTTGTGGATAAATTCTCTCGCTTCTGCGGAGTCTTGGCTAAGGTCTACAAACATACCTAGGGTACATAGGCATGCTGCGTGTGGAAGCCGTCAAGGTCCACCCTTGGTTTTTTGGGTTTTTTTTTTTTTTGGCCCCTGGCATGAGTTTATCAGGTAATTGTTGAATCCCCCATCTTTCCCACCACAGACCTCTTTGAATCGATTATCTCTTCACACCATGTCTGTGCCACCACCCAGGAAACACAGGTTTGACTTTTGGTTAACTCTAGGAGACTATCTCAGTCCTGCCTGCCCAGACTCTGGGGTCTCGTAATCTTCTAAGCTTCTACCCAAGAAGCAGAAGCGTGTTTATTCTCTGTTCTCAGATTCCCTAAACCTACGTTGGGTTTCTCTAATTTCTTGGTTCCTCTGGGGGAGATGGGGCCAAGGACGTCTCTCCCTGATAGATTAATATCGTCTGACTCATTTGCTTTGTATTGCTTCTCATCTTTCCTCTTGCTCCAATTCGAGTCGTCGTTTTGATCACGTTGGGAATGAGGGAGAAGTTTTAAAAATCTAATTCAGATATTCCTAATATGGGATCTGATAGAATTCTAAAGGTGCATGAACATGGATGGGGGAAAAAAAAATGCATCTTTATTTTTACTCATTTCTAACTGAAATGTATCATTTCCTTCTTTTATAAATGTAAGCAACACATCACATTGGTTTCAACAAAACTTGTGGCTTTGTCACGTACAGAAATAACAGATAATTTAATATTTTGTAGTCATTGCAGATATGACTTTTAATGACTATATATCCATATG
>NW_011888842.1:5321099-5326799 GCF_000151845.1 Pteropus vampyrus | reverse complement strand
GGAGGGTGGTTAATTTTCACTGTCATTTTGGCTATTGCCTAATTTTCCTAAATACTTGGCTTCCCTGTATCTGAGCAGCATGCAGACATCCTTTCGGTAACGGAACCCTTGAAGCTTGTTGATCAGAGACGAGTAACATGAAAACAAGTTGTTCCTTTGGGAGGTTACATGGATTATAGCAATGCAAGACAGATGGCCCTACCTTATATCGGTATCGGTCTATTTATATTTAAGACTCTTCATGATATTAATGTGGCCTCATATGCTATATAGAAAACTTGCAATCCTCTAGTGGAAAGTTGTAACTGTAGAAGAAAGTGGAGGGGAAAAAAACCTGCTTTGTTGACTTTGCAACTTAATGAGAGCATAGACTACACACATTTTCAGGACGGTTATCTGTCAGCTTAATTGTTATTATTCAGAGATCCTATCCCTTATTTCTCCAACAGCCTCAGGTGCCTTCCTAACTGAAGTCTGTCTGTCATGATGCCTTGTATATTCCCTCCAGTGCAAGTAATCCTTCTGTATGATCTTTGACTCAAGTCACAGCTCCGGGCTTCTCCAAATGCCCTCTGACCAGGAAGGGCTTTTCAGTGATACTTGATCTGCCTTGTGTGATTCCAACTGGTGCCAGATAAGTCTATCTAGTTTTTCTGCAAAGTAAATGCACTGCAGAGAAACCCTATAAAAATACATATCACGATGACATGAATTCAGATAGAACATGATAGGCAATTTTACCCTTCTCCATAGTAACCTTACTCTAGTTTTTTCATAAATTTTACAGGGATGCAATTTTATATTTTATGCAATTCAACTTCTGGACCCTAATTAGGAGCGTTATTGTGGAGTATTCTGCTATATGTAACGACAACAACAATAAAAACAGCCACGAAAATGATAACAATAACAATTATAGTAACAACAGCAGCCAACTTTAAAGTGTGCTTATTACACACAGGCGTTGTGCTAGGAGCTTTGTATATGCTTATCTCATTTAATCATCATGAGAATCCCGTGTAACAGATTATTTTTAGTCCACACTACAGATGAGATTTAGAGATCAAGTAATTTGTCCAAATAGCTTATAAGTAGTGAAGCCGAAATTCAGATGCGGGTCATTCTGACTCGGTGTCCCTAGTGAGTGGGGATATTCACACTGTACCGGATATCTGTATTATATTATACTGCCCTGGGGGTTTTCTTGGATGCATTGGCTTTGACCTGAGCTTTGTCTTGGGGAAAGAGTGGCAGTCTAGACTGGTTTACTTTATTGAGTGCTGTTCACGGGGCCCTGACATCCTGCTGGATGGAAAATGATAGAAACATATTAGGCAATCAAAATGTAAACGTTTCCACTTAAAGAGCAAATTGTGGAACTCGTAAGGGACTTGAGATCCATCACATTGGAATTCAGCAGCCGAGGTAAGAGATCCAGAGTATGGTAATAAGTTGCAGACCACGGGAATATCTGAAGAGTGGTGTTTTAATCAAAGGTAGTGGGATAGATTTCATTGCTTACTGCTGCGGACACAGGCAAGTGGCCAGGGCTCTAGAGGACAGGTGACAATCAGTGTCATTCACTGAAGCTCCAGGGGAGATTTGCAGAGACTTCTTGTCTGAACTCTCTTCTGGCTTGAATCTTAGATACTTCTCATGCATTTATTATGCCATAGATGCCAGACAGGGAATGTAAAGAATGAAAAGGACCAGGTCTAAGAGTGCCGGGAAATAGGGCAGCCTGAGAACACATCCTCCCACTGAGGGAGCAGCCTGCACTGAACTCGAGCTCATGGTGGCATATGGTTCTTTTCATCTTTTAAGGGAAACTGGACATCAGAGTGTCTGTGTGAAATATGCAGACTTGTAAATATTAGAAAAAATAAAAAAAGAAATCCTTCTGGTCCACATCTGTCGGACAAATAAATCCTGGGTTTCTGGCTGGAATTACAGAATAGATTCAGATGTCACTTCTTCTGGGAAGACTCTGTGTTATTTTGCTGGGACTGCCATGACAAAGTACTACTAACTGGGTGGCTAGAAACAACAGATATTCTTTCTCTCACTGTTTTGGGGGCTAGGAGTTTGAAATCAAGGTATCAGTAAGGCCATGCTCCTTCAGAATTCTTCCTTACCTCTTCCTAGCTACCGGTGGTTTTCTGGGAATCTGGGGGTAGGACTGAAAGCTCCAACCATGGGATCACTTGGTTGGGTCCACTGGCAACCAGGCCTTATCCTTAGGTGCCTTTCAAAAGTGGCTTTATTAACATAACAGAAGACACCTTTCTCTCTCATTACTTTATACATATATGTCTTGTTATACCACAAATACCTTGAGAGAAGGGGCTCTGGAAGGCTTCACAGAGGAGTCGTTTATTCTGGAAGAGTGTGGTCATGATAGATAAATAACATTTACTAGTCGGGGAGGGAAGTCGGGGAAGAGAGTATTCTATTTGCCAAAGCAAAGCCTCAGAGAAGAGTTTTAAAGGTTGGTAAGAAGTTGGGGAGACATTCTCAGTGGAGAACAAGGTGCCGGACAAACCAACCACAGGCGTGTCGGAGAGCGGAGTAGCTTGAGAAGTGTGGCTGGCAGTGATGGGGGCCTGTCTGGCAGCGGGGTGAGGGATAAAATAGGAAATCGGGTGGGGCCATGTGATGAAGGGCCATGTGATGGAGGGCCTTGAATCCCAAGGTAGGGAGTTTGAGTTAGCGATCTGGTCATGAGGTCGAGAGGCTTAGATGCCACTTGTCTCAGGCGGAATCAATTCGAGGCAACCTTTAGTCCACAAAGTTAGTGTACCAGTTATAGGATTTTTTTTCTCCTATAACTGAAAGTAATTTCTATTTAAAGCCACTCTTCTACTATAGAGCAGCCATTTATGCACCAGTGTTGTGGATAAATTCTCTCGCTTCTGCGGAGTCTTGGCTAAGGTCTACAAACATACCTAGGGTACATAGGCATGCTGCGTGGGGAAGCCGTCAAGGTCCCCCCTTGTTTTTTTGGTTTTTTTTTTTTTTGGCCCCTGGCATGAGTTTATCAGGTAATTGTTGAATCCCCCATCTTTCCCACCACAGACCTCTTTGAATCGATTATCTCTTCACACCATGTCTGTGCCACCACCCAGGAAACACAGGTTTGACTTTTGGTTAACTCTAGGAGACTATCTCAGTCCTGCCTGCCCAGACTCTGGGGTCTCGTAATCTTCTAAGCTTCTACCCAAGAAGCAGAAGCATGTTTATTCTCTGTTCTCAGATTCCCTAAACCTACGTTGGGTTTCTCTAATTTCTTGGTTCCTCTGGGGGAGATGGGGCCAAGGACGTCTCTCCCTGATAGATTAATATTGTCTGACTCATTTGCTTTGTATTGCTTCTCATCTTTCCTCTTGCTCCAATTTGAGTCATCGTTTTGATCACGTTGGGAATGAGGGAGAAGTTTTAAAAATCTAATTCAGATATTCCTAATATGGGATCTGATAGAATTCTAAAGGTGCATGAACATGGATGGGGAAAAATAAATGCATCTTTATTTTTACTCATTTCTAACTGAAATGTATCATTTCCTTCTTTTATAAATGTAAGCAACACATCACATTGGTTTCAACAAAACTTGTGGCTTGGTCACGTACAGAAATAACAGATAATTTAATATTTTGTAGTCATTGAAGATATGACTTTTAATGACTATATATCCATACGATTGGCTTCTCCTGTGTTTGGATCTATTTTGTCAGGAAAATTTATTTTTTAAAACTTTAAAATGACCAAAATTAACTAGTTTCTTATGGAATCTTAGACAACGTCCAGCATGCCTTCTGGTCATCTGATTTTATAGTTTACACCTGTCATCGGCATTGAGCTATTTTACAGATCTGAAAGTAGAGGAAAACTGAGAGTAATGGAAATAACTGTTGTGCACACAGGTGAAATCTCTCCCCCAGAGGCACAGCTGAGTCCTGCTCCCTTTCTGACCTACTTCCACACCTTTCCAGCCACAAACAAGTGTTGCGTATGTTAGCACACTCATTTCAGCATTTTTAATCGCCCTTATACGTTTCAGCTCTTTGAATTCCCCATTGAACAGGTTTATAACACCTTCCTGATTTCCTCATTCATCGAGTTAAATAAAAGCTTTAAAATGTGTTCATTTTCTGTTTGTATGAGTCATGATTTTACCTAACAGAATTATTTGGCCGTATGGCTTATGCATGTAGCAGCATTCTTCTGAGAAGATGTCCATAGGCATTGGAGAGATGCCAAAGGAATCTATGGCACAAAAAACGGCTAAGAAACACAGTAGGTAATCTCCCATCTTTGGGTCCTCTCGGGTGTAGACTTTTGACACTCAAAAAGCCTTTTCTCTTCTGCAATACTACCCCTTTGCTGAACCAGTGCAAGCCAAGTGGTCTAGCTGCTGCTTGAGAGAGGGAAAGGTCATGTTAACAAAAAGAGCAGGGTGGGGACGGAGGGGTCAGAGGCGTCCGCTGAGACTTCGAAATTATCTAACATCCAGAAATTCAGCGTTACTGTTTTTCATGCGGCAGAAAAGGACGGGTCTAGGGTGACGTTAAGAGCTTCGTCTAATGCCTCTCTAGCATCCCAGTCACCATTTTCCACTGGGCATTTGGGATGGGGACAGGGTGGGGGAGGATGGTCACTTGCCACTCTCTTCAGTGAAGGAAGAGCTAGGAAAAGGCTGGTCACAGTCAGAGCATCTTGGAGCACGTGGTTGTTTAGGCTGAGCAGGCGTTTGGCTTTTTATTGTAGCTGTCGTTTTTCTCAGCAGGGAAGTGTCAAGCTGGTTCCTTATTGTACACATCAATGTAGCTGTGTTGTTGCTGGTGTATTTTCTTTTTTTTTTCATCACAAGTCTGGGCCTCCTGGTAATAGACTAAATGCGAGCTGCTGCTTGCCTTCTTCCTTCTGTGGATGTCATCAATGTAATCAGGGAACAGGTGGGTACAGGCGATTAATAGGGTGGGCGGGAGGAGGAGAGAGGATCTACTCAAGGGAGGGGTGGAGAGTTTATTTTACCCTGAAGCTCAGAGGCACAGTCCCCTCCAGCAAAGTTGCCACAGCAGTTATCAGTGGGAACAGCCTTTTGCCAGCTTCACAGTCTCATTTCCAGTCCAGGCATGCTTGAGAAGCCATTACCATATTTATAGAGCTACCTGGCCCCATAGCACACGCATGAGAGGGTTAGAAAGACCTATCTATTTTTCCAGCTGTGCTGCTATCTTCTGAGGCAAGGCTGGAGGGGGAGAAGGGAGGGTCGGATCCCAGCATTAGAAGGACAGAAGAGGATTAGGCTGCAGTGGCTGGCCGGAGAGGAAGTCTGTTCTGGCCTCTTGCTGGTCTCCTCCAGCTGGTTGGGCTGAGCCTGTGTGGCTAGCCTTGGATCCGTGGACCCTGAGAAATGAAGCATGGTGGGCCCCCGGTTGGGTAGAGATTTGCTGGGAAGCTGGCGTCAGTCAGTATCTGCTCCCTCTTCACCCTCAACCGGGTTCCATTACTGAAATGCAAAGCTGCCAGTGGATGGCAGGCATTCTGGAAGGAGCGCTGGGAACTGCACGGAGGACGAACTTAAGAGTCAGAGAGATCTTCTTTCTTGTATAAGGTTATCTAATTTCTCTAAGCCTCATTTTGGTCATCTGCAAATTAAAGAGGATAATAATAGATTATTGGGAGAGTTTAATTACAGAC
>NW_011888842.1:5316002-5321049 GCF_000151845.1 Pteropus vampyrus | reverse complement strand
TTTGGGATGGGGACAGGGTGGGGGAGGATGGTCACTTGCCACTCTCTTCAGTGAAGGAAGAGCTAGGAAAAGGCTGGTCACAGTCAGAGCATCTTGGAGCACGTGGTTGTTTAGGCTGAGCAGGCGTTTGGCTTTTTATTGTAGCTGTCGTTTTTCTCAGCAGGGAAGTGTCAAGCTGGTTCCTTATTGTACACATCAATGTAGCTGTGTTGTTGCTGGTGTATTTTCTTTTTTTTTTCATCACAAGTCTGGGCCTCCTGGTAATAGACTAAATGCGAGCTGCTGCTTGCCTTCTTCCTTCTGTGGATGTCATCAATGTAATCAGGGAACAGGTGGGTACAGGCGATTAATAGGGTGGGCGGGAGGAGGAGAGAGGATCTACTCAAGGGAGGGGTGGAGAGTTTATTTTACCCTGAAGCTCAGAGGCACAGTCCCCTCCAGCAAAGTTGCCACAGCAGTTATCAGTGGGAACAGCCTTTTGCCAGCTTCACAGTCTCATTTCCAGTCCAGGCATGCTTGAGAAGCCATTACCATATTTATAGAGCTACCTGGCCCCATAGCACACGCATGAGAGGGTTAGAAAGACCTATCTATTTTTCCAGCTGTGCTGCTATCTTCTGAGGCAAGGCTGGAGGGGGAGAAGGGAGGGTCGGATCCCAGCATTAGAAGGACAGAAGAGGATTAGGCTGCAGTGGCTGGCCGGAGAGGAAGTCTGTTCTGGCCTCTTGCTGGTCTCCTCCAACTGGTTGGGCTGAGCCTGTGTGGCTAGCCTTGGATCCGTGGACCCTGAGAAATGAAGCATGGTGGGCCCCCGGTTGGGTAGAGATTTGCTGGGAAGCTGGCGTCAGTCAGTATCTGCTCCCTCTTCACCCTCAACCGGGTTCCATTACTGAAATGCAAAGCTGCCAGTGGATGGCAGGCATTCTGGAAGGAGCGCTGGGAACTGCACGGAGGACGAACTTAAGAGTCAGAGAGATCTTCTTTCTTGTATAAGGTTATCTAATTTCTCTAAGCCTCATTTTGGTCATCTGCAAATTAAAGAGGATAATAATAGATTATTGGGAGAGTTTAATTACAGACGTAGTTGAATGTGTCTCTCAGTGTTCCTCTGCCTTGATCAGGCTATCACAGCACTATACTATACAACGTAGTAGTGGTCAGAAATGCCTGTATGAATTTATCCACCCCTTACTGCCCTACCCCATTAGCACATGCGCCCTCCCCTCACACACACACACACACACACACACACACACACACACACACACTTTAGATCATCAACTGTAGCACATCTGCTTTGTTCTTTATACAAGGCAGTGAGCCTTGCAACCAGGAAAGTGGCTTTGAACCTCAGGGTTGAAGTCCCAAATAAGGTGACATTTATGATTTGTTGTGTCTCCTGGCCCCCCCAGGTTCCCATGCCCATCGGGTTACAATATCAAGGTTGCAGTGACAGCATTTTACCCCTTTAGTTCAGCTAAAAGCCAACTATATCGGTAGCAACCAGAGAATGTGTGTTACCACGTTCTCACTGGCTAACGGCGAAGGGATAACAAGCGTCTCGAAGCAAGCGCTTAGTTCTGCAAGAGCTTGAAAACTGAGCCACAGAAGAAATCATGGACTCTCCAGGTGGGGACCACCATTTAGTAATATTTATAACCCCCCCTTCCTCTTTTCCTTTCATGAGGAGAACGGATTCCAGATGAGAGTTTTTAATTTGCTGATTAGAAATGTGGGTAAGGAAATGAAATGGAGAAGCTAGGCTGAGGGAGGGCTAAATACATTCTCAAAAGGAAAAGAATGGTGAACCTTGGAGGAGAACACGCGGGGAGGGGAAGGCCACTGGAAAGGGTGCAGAGGCTACTGGAAAGGTGGTGGCGCCGATGGAGGAGGGGGTGGGGTGGCAACTACTAGTAGGGAAGTAACTGGGGCTGCGGAGATGATTAAAGGGACTTCAGGAAATTTTGCTGTGCAGTATAAAGAGTAACGTCTCATCTCTGTCTCCCCATAATCAGTGAGGGTGTGTGTGTGTGTGTGTGTGTGTGTGTGTGAACTGCAGTTGTCTTGTAGTTGGGTTCTCAGTACGTACTACTGGATCAGCAGAGCCCTAACCTTTGACAGCTATTCTGAATGGACTCTGGAAGTGTGAAGTCACACTCAACAGTCACAGGAACAGGAACTAGAGAAATATCATTAGAGGGGCCTCTGCTTACAGCTCAGAACAACTGTATCTCTGCTGCGTTACCGTATTTGGTTTAAAAGAATATTTAGGCTAGTAAACAGAAGAGGTGGACAATGCTGCTTCTGCTTTTGGAGCTCCAACTCAGACACGACTCATCAGCCCTCAGTGGCCAGGCAGGAGGTGGTGTAGGAGGTCTGTGCTTTGTGAGACCCTCCATTGCTGTGAATATATCTCCATCCACTTCTATAGTATACGTATGCAGCTGTAATGCCTTCGTGATCCAAGTATATTTTTTCCACAGACTCTTTTGAAATTCTCTCTCCTCCATGAGGATGTTTTCGATACCAAGTTGTCAACCAAGCCTTCACTTCTCTGAAAAGCTGCAGAACCGATGATTGTCAGTACGACTCATTTGAGTCTCATGTGGACTGACACTCTTTTGTGTCCCTCTATATTGTAGCTTCAGGCTGACTCTCCAGCCTCTTGTCCAGCGACGACACGGCACACAGGTGATACTGTTCCCTTTAAATGATACTTCCCTAGAGGAAGTCTACTTGTCTCTTTGTCTTTACACAGATTCTCTTACTGGTTTATTTGAAATAATGAATTTGTGCTTGAATAAGACACATTTGTCTAAAATAAACTCAACGTTAATTGTGCATGTTTATAAAGGTTTATAGAGGTCATGTGACAGAATCAGTAACAAATGAGGCAAAGGCCTTTCACATAGATTCGGTGATTATTCATGGGGCTGTGGCAGTTGCACATGTTGGGTGTCATCATAAATGAGTCTTTTAAAGATCACTCCAAATGGCAATACTGCAAATTCTGGGGAGATGACATTGCTGATATGGTTTTTACATCTCCCTAAATCCTCCATAAAAGCACAGCTAGGATATCAAAACCAAAAACCCACTGACTACATCTATTTAAAAAACAAATAAGCAAGTTATCAAGATTCGTCCAAACCTCAAATTATGAGCAGATATGGATGACACACTATCACTTTGTGATCGACATCGTATCAGGACAGTAAAGGGAGGACACAAAAGGGTACAACAGATTTTCCAATCCCCCTAAAAGCAGGACAAGAGCCAAATCTCCCCCAGATAATCGAGAGGAAGCAGGTAGAAGGATTGGGAGCAGCAGCTTTGCTGGGCTTTGCACACTTCCATACGCAGTCATGCAGAAGCCCCCAGTCAGGTCCAAAAGGGCTGGCATAGCGTGAGCTCAGTGAACATGTAAAGGATCCAATTAAGCTCCATTCTAGGACAAAGTCCCTCATGGATGAAAAACTGCTAGAAACAGAATCCGGATTAATCAGGACAGAGACGATAGGGCAAAAGGACGAGAAGATCAGATACAAGTGGAAGAAAAGCAAAGAGCTCTCAGAAAGTCCAGGTCATGTTACGAAGCAACAAGAGTGCTCTAGAACCATGAAGCTGGAAAATCGGTCCTGACCCACTTACTCCTCGCAAAAGTTCAGGAAAACTAATTTCACAGAAGAATAGGTAATGGAAAAGAATTGAGTTTGAGCCCCATTTAAACGTATTAATAAAGAAAACAGAGTAAGGAGGACAATAATATCTCTATTGGCAATAAAAACACACCACACGAACATATCTACCAAACAGATAAAAACTAGCCTAAATTTTCAAAATGTACTAAAAGAAATTAAGATGTTGATAAGGAAATGAAAGAAAAGCATGAATCTATAAAAGAAAAACTTAGTAACGAAGTTATAGAACTCAAGAAAGAATTAGAAATAAAAGAAAAACTCATTTCAGAAATGAAGATTAAACTGGGAAGAACGCAAGAGTGAATGAAAACAGCAAAAACAGCAGAAAATACCTTAAAAGGTAAAAGTGAAAAGGAGTAAAATTTTAAACATCGAAACAAATGACAAAAAAAACTACAGACCAATATCTCTCATGAACACAGATGCAAAAATCCTAAATAAGATACTTGTGAACCGAATACAGCAACATATTAAAAGATTACACAACGCAATCAAATGGGCTTCATCCCAGGGGCACAGGGATGGTTCAACATATGCAAATCGATTAATGTTATACACCACATAAACAAATTAAGAAATAAAAATCTTATGATCATATCTATAGATGCAGAAAAAGCCTTCAACAAGACACAGCACCCATTTATGATCAAAACATTTGACAAAATTGGTATAGAAGGGAAGTACCTTTACATAATAAAGGCCATATATGATGAATGCTCAGCCAAATTTATACTTAATGGTGAAAAGCTAAAAACCTTCCCTCTAAAATCAGGAACAAGGCAAGGCTGTCCACTATCACCACTGCTATTCAGTATAACATTGGAGGTCCTAGCGAGTGCAGTCAGGCATAAGAAAGATATAAAAGGCATCCAAATAGGAAACGAAGAAGTCATGTTTGCGGGTAACATGATTCTCTATATAGAAAACCCTAAAGACTCCACAAGAACACTACTAGAAACAATAAGCAAATACAATAGAGTCTCTGGATACAAAATCAACATTCAAAAATCCATAGCATTTCTATGCTCTAATAATGAAGTGTCAGAAAAAGAAGTTGAAAAAATAATTTTTTTTGTAATTGCAAAAAGAATAAAATACCTAGGAATAAATTTAACGAAACATGTGAAGGACCTATATAATGAAAACTTCAAGACCCTATTAAAAGAAATCGAAGAAGATACAAAGAAATGGAAAGATATTCCTGTTCTTGGATTGGAAGACTCAACATAGTTAAAATGACCATATTACTTAAAGCATTATACAGATTTAATGCAATCCTCATCAAAATACCATCGGCACTTTTTAAAGAAATAGAACAAAAAAATCATCAGATTTTCATGGAAGCA
>NW_011888842.1:5309959-5313312 GCF_000151845.1 Pteropus vampyrus | reverse complement strand
ATATAGGCCATAATAACTATATGCTCTGAAATTGTAGGAACAGTGCATCTACTTTTAAAAAGGGGGAGAGCACATGAAAAGTAGATTAAGTTTATAGTTGTTTTATAGCTATTACCTGGGAATAAAAGAATATTGTTTCAAATCAATTCCTGTGATAGAAAGTGGTGAAGAAGAGATTGCCGGCGAATTTCATTATTATTCATAGTAGTAAACCCACAGTCAATTGCCAAAGGAGAATACCAGAAGTCTTATAAAATATTATTTGAACAAACTTACAGGTTTTCTTAAGTACTTCATCCCTGCCAAAAAGCTTAAAAACTTATAAATAGGTAAAATAGACCAAACTATGAAAGTCCATTTGTAAAAAGATAGAATACTTAGAAGTATAACATAAAACAATATGATAGAGCAGAGGGCAAATATAACAATTAAGTCAAATGTCATGAGCTTAATTTACCTATTTAAAAAATTTAGATTTACTAACAGAACAGATTCTATACTCTGCCATAAATAAGAGATGTAGACCCTGAAACTATGATATATAGACAGATAAAATAAAATAAAAGGATAGGAAAAGATATACCAGGAAAATGAAAATAAAAATAAATCAGCGGACATTTATATTACCCCTCAAAGAAACTCACACCCATTAGTAGCCAACTCCCATTTCTCTCAAATCCCTTGACTTAGGCAACTACTAATCTACTTTTGGTCTCTATAGTTTCATCCTATACATATCATGTCAAAGGAATAAATAACAGTAGATGCTCTTTTGTGACTGTCTTCTTTCACTTAGCATAATGCTTTCAGGATTCATCTATGTTATGAACATGTATCACCTTTTGTCCTTTTGATATCCAAGTAATATTCCATTGTATGGATAATTTATTACACTGATGGTTACACAATTCTGTGAATACACTAAAAACCACTTGATGCTACACTTCAAATGGGTAAGTTTTTTGGTATATGAATTATATATCAAAACAGCTGTTACTGAGAAAATAAGTAAATTAAATAAATTAAGTTTATGATCTTTATATCAGAAAAGGTAGAATTTAGATAGGATGACCAACTTGTCCAGTTTGCCTGGGATTTTCCTGGGTTTAGCACTGAAAGTCTCACATCCTGGGAAATCCCTGGGCAAACTGGGATGTTGTTCACTCTAAATTTATATCAATGCTATTTAAAAGAAACAAAGATATTTATAAGGTTAAAATCTGTAAAGTACAATAAAGATAAAGATGTTATTAATATTTATGCTTCCAAAAATAGCAAAACATGAAAGAAACCTTGGAGATGCAAGAAAGAATAGAAGAATCTAACATACCTAACTCAATCCAAGACACATGAAGTGGACAAATTTGATAAAATTAGAAGACCTAAACAACACAATTGATTAAATAGGTCTCTGAATCTTAATAATTCAGAATACAAATTATTTTCAAGTGTCCATAAAGTATTCAGGCAATTATCCATATTTTAAGAAGCACACACACACCAATATGTCCCTCAATAAATTTCAAATATTAGAAATAAATGTTTTTGATGATATTCAAGAAAAATAGAAACTATTAAAAAGTTTTAAAAAGTTTTCTCCACCAACAATTATTTTTAAATGGTTACCAAAAAGAATTTGGGGATAGTAAAATAAAATTATAAAATTATTTGGAAATAATATTTAAAATACAGCATGCAAGATCTGTGGGATAAAATTAAAGCATTTGTCAGAGAAAAAAATCATAGCATAAAATACCAATATCGATAAAATTAGAAAGATAAAAATAATATGAAGAAAATACCTAAGTCAATAAAGTTAGAAAAACAAGAACAAAGTAAACTAAAAGAAAACATTAGGAATTAATACAAATGAAAGTAGGATTTAATGAAATAAAAACTTTAATAAGTAAATCCCAAGGTTGGTACTTCGAAAAAAAAAATGTCAATAAAATAAGCCACTATCAAACCTAATAAAGAAATTGATGGGAGAAATTGTAAATATATATAATTTGAAATAATAAGGAGGAAATAACTATTAAGGGAAAGAAAATCTCAAGGGACCAGTGTGCATGATTCTATGGAATAAATTCGAAAATCAGATGAAATTGATATTTTTAAAAGAAAACTGAAACTTAACTAAAATTCAGAAAGTCCAAGCAGACCCATTTGTCTTAGAAAACTTAAATAGTTACAAAGTTTCTTATACAATACCGCTAGGACAGGTGGTTTTACATTTGAATTCTACCAAATCTTTAAAATTATATTATGTCAAAGCTACTTAAATTATTGCAAAATATAAAAAACCTGAGGGACTCCTCCAAATTCATTTGATAAGGGAAGTATAATGCTTGTTTCAAAATCTAGCAAAGATTGCACCAAAAAATAAAAGTACAAATTAATATTACTTGTTACAATCAATGCAGAAATATTAACATCAGCATATTAAAGACATTATCACCACCAAGTGGGTATTGTTCTAAGAATGTAAGAGTGGTTCAGTATTAAGAAATGTATTAATATTATGCACCATGTCAATAGAACTAAGGAGAAAAAATGTCATATGACATGTCTGCAGATGGATGAGTCATTTAACAAAATCTAACACCTTACACTTATTGAATATACTCAGTGAAATAGGAATTATTAGTCTGTGCCAATATTTGCATTTATTATCCAAATTATTGCTAATGACAACCTTAAAGGTAGGTAATATTCCTATTTTACTTATAAGAAAACTGAGGCTTCGAGAGGTAAAATAAATTATCCAAAGACATAAGATTAATGGTTGAAGAAGCTGGTATTTGAATTTATGACCGTTTGACTTCAGTTTCTATTAGCAACCAAACCTACGTTATTCTTCCATCCACTGCCTCTTCAGAGTTTTCCTTGACCACCATAGATCTCATATTTCACTTCTTGTTTTCTCCCTCCCTCCATTCTTTTTTCCTTCTTTCCTTTCTTCTCTCCCCATCTCATTGTCTCTCATTCCTCAGAATTCCTCTAGGAAGTTATTTGTACTCCTCAAATGGACTGTGTCCAGCGTTCCATTCATTCTATCTCATGAAACGTAAGCCAGCTCACTTTGTAGTCCAGTTATTTCTGAGTCTTCTATTCCCTACCAGGCTGTGAGCTCTTTGAAAGAAAGCCTCATACCACACACGCCCCTTCTGCAAAGTGTCTTGTGTGTTGCTCAATTCAGAGGAGTGTTTCTGCATAACTTGTGCTGGAATGTACAGATTGACTCCATGAATTTATAATTAGCATAGATACTTATATGCATAGCAATATGACCATTGTCTCCACGTGCTTTGATTATACTTTTGTAATCCCAGATATTCCCTTGAAGACTCCTT
>NW_011888842.1:5307929-5309909 GCF_000151845.1 Pteropus vampyrus | reverse complement strand
ATATATGGCTAAGTGGAAAACCAGAGGAGAGAAGGAGCAATTAGAGGATTGTTTTATAAACTACATAAGTGTCTAACCAATGTACTGTATACTTGAAACTAATAAAAAAGATGATTGTGAATTAAAAAAAAAAACAAAACAAATGACAAAAGAAAAAGATTAGAGAGAAAGCAATAAATAGGAGATAGGTAAAGAACAACATATATGTCATAAGAATTCACAAAGAAGAAAACCAAAGAAATAATAAAAAGAAAAATTTAAAACAACCGTCCCAGAATTAAAAAAATTTTTTGAAACCACGTACTGAAAAGGAACACCGTGTACCCAAGAAAAATGACCCAGAATGACCAATACTGAAACATTCTTATAAAAAAACAAAACAAAACAAAACTTTGAGCTCTCAGGCAAAAGGAAAAGAAACTTAAAAAGGGAAAGAAACTCTGATGGGCATGAGACTTCTTGACAGCAACACTGTGTCAGGAGACAATGGAGTGACACGTTTAAGATACTCGAGGAAAGAAAATTGAGCCGTACATTATAAATCCGGCCAGATTTACTTTCGAGTATAAAGACTGCAGATAAACTACAATCAACAAGCAAGAACTCAGGAAATATTGTTCCCAAGACCCTTTACTTAGTAAACTATCAGAGAATTAAAATGACTGGAGATTCATTAACATAAGGCCTGGTGGTGAGCATTAAATATATAGCTACCTGTAGAACTAAGTGTAACTGATGGTTACAAGGGAGATATATAGGCCATAATAACTATATGCTCTGAAATTGTAGGAACAGTGCATCTACTTTTAAAAAGGGGGAGAGCACATGAAAAGTAGATTAAGTTTATAGTTGTTTTATAGCTATTACCTGGGAATAAAAGAATATTGTTTCAAATCAATTCCTGTGATAGAAAGTGGTGAAGAAGAGATTGCCGGCGAATTTCATTATTATTCATAGTAGTAAACCCACAGTCAATTGCCAAAGGAGAATACCAGAAGTCTTATAAAATATTATTTGAACAAACTTACAGGTTTTCTTAAGTACTTCATCCCTGCCAAAAAGCTTAAAAACTTATAAATAGGTAAAATAGACCAAACTATGAAAGTCCATTTGTAAAAAGATAGAATACTTAGAAGTATAACATAAAACAATATGATAGAGCAGAGGGCAAATATAACAATTAAGTCAAATGTCATGAGCTTAATTTACCTATTTAAAAAATTTAGATTTACTAACAGAACAGATTCTATACTCTGCCATAAATAAGAGATGTAGACCCTGAAACTATGATATATAGACAGATAAAATAAAATAAAAGGATAGGAAAAGATATACCAGGAAAATGAAAATAAAAATAAATCAGCGGACATTTATATTACCCCTCAAAGAAACTCACACCCATTAGTAGCCAACTCCCATTTCTCTCAAATCCCTTGACTTAGGCAACTACTAATCTACTTTTGGTCTCTATAGTTTCATCCTATACATATCATGTCAAAGGAATAAATAACAGTAGATGCTCTTTTGTGACTGTCTTCTTTCACTTAGCATAATGCTTTCAGGATTCATCTATGTTATGAACATGTATCACCTTTTGTCCTTTTGATATCCAAGTAATATTCCATTGTATGGATAATTTATTACACTGATGGTTACACAATTCTGTGAATACACTAAAAACCACTTGATGCTACACTTCAAATGGGTAAGTTTTTTGGTATATGAATTATATATCAAAACAGCTGTTACTGAGAAAATAAGTAAATTAAATAAATTAAGTTTATGATCTTTATATCAGAAAAGGTAGAATTTAGATAGGATGACCAACTTGTCCAGTTTGCCTGGGATTTTCCTGGGTTTAGCACTGAAAGTCTCACATCCTGGGAAATCCCTGGGCAAACTGGGATGTTGTTCACTCTAAATTTATATCAATGCTATTTAAAAGAAACAAAGATATTTATAAGGTTAAAATCTGTAAAG
>NW_011888842.1:5301259-5305869 GCF_000151845.1 Pteropus vampyrus | reverse complement strand
CCTCTTGCAATTAAGGAGAATTCTATGGCTTGAATAAGGCTGAAGTCTTCTCCCAGATTTCTGCTAATTCAAGGCAAGAGTAAGTGAGGTGTGGCATAGAGAAGGGTGTTTACCTTTATCTCCATTTCACTACCTCTTAGAAATGCCATGGATTTTGCTTCTATCTCACATTACAAGCAAGATACAGCCAGATAAAAATTGTTGATAGGGATATGCAGTAGAAAACAGTTTGGCAGTTTCTGTAAAAGTTGAACACAGAATTTCTATATGACCTAGCAACTGCATTCCTCAGTACATATCCAATGTGAAATCCTCAGTACAATCAGAAATAAAAACATGTATCCACACAGCAACTTACTTGCACATGAGTGTTTATAGCAACATTATCATAATAGCCAAAAGGAAAAAACACTCAAATTCCCAGCAACAGATGAATGAAAAAACAAAATGTGGTATATCCATACAGTGGAATATTATTCAGCCATATAAAGAAGCAGAGTACTGATACATGCTACAATGTGAATGAACTTTGAGAAGATTAAGCTGAGTAAGAGAAGCCAGACACAAAAGCTTGCCTACTATATGATACATTCATAATAGGCAAATCCACAGAGACAGAAAGCAGATTAGAAGTTACCAGGTGATGGGGAGAGAGAAATGAAGAGTGATTGCTTAATGGGTAATGTGGCGTTCTGTGGGATAATGAAAAGTTTTTGAAGCAAAAGAGAGCTGCTTGTTTCACAGCATTGTGAACTCTTCTAATACCATCAAAATGTATACTTTAAAATGGTTAGTTGTATAACATGTAAATTTCACCTCAATAAAAATAAATACACAAATCAAAAGAAAAAATAGTCAGTGGCCAATGGTATAAGTTGTAACACTTGGGGATCAGTAGAGAAAAAAATTCAAACCCTAAGTATCTTATCCTGGATACCCTTGAAAAGTGAGCCTAAGCCGTTAGCTTGCATACAGGTAATTATCCCAGGGAACAGTAGCGAGGGGCTGGGGAGTGATTAGGGGAGGAGGTATAACCGATAACGGATGCATCATTGAGTTGTCTATTGCTCCAGTAGCCTGGTGATCCAATTCACTAGGAACTTTTGAAAACTTATAACGTGGCTCTCAGAACTGTCAGCTTAGGGACAACAAGGGAGGTGTTTATCCATCCAGTGGTCAAAGGTGACCCCTCAGTCACTAATTCACCTGCACTTCAGGGTGGCAAATATTTGAGCTCCTGTAAGATTCCCAAGATTGTCCCGTTTCTCAGTGACAAAGAAGCAAAATGAGCAGCATGTCACTCGGACTCACAGATAACGTTGCACCTGCATTCAGCTGGTGGGAGCCAGATTAGGACTGGTCTCTGTGGCTGACACTGGAGAAGGAGATGTGGCTGAAAGGATTTGACACACAAGTGACATTCAATCAGGTATTCATCCAGGTATCTTGGATCAGGAAGAAACAAACCAAGCTGTTACCTCCCCATTCCACCTTTCAGCGTATTTTGATTAAAATCCACTACATATGAATATCTAAGTATAATCTTTTTTGAGGCTCCTTCCCTCTTAAAATTAGAGGAACTCCTTAAATGCCACCATTGAGATTTCTGGCTTTAATAGCCTTGCTTGACTTGAGAGTCAGATGGCCAGAGGCTGTTATTTCCCTTTGTCCAGATCTAATGGTCATCTCTTCTTACTGTAAGAAGTTTCACTAAAAACATCCATTACATTCAAATGTGCGTTTACGGATAAAAATCATGGTCCCCTATATTTGTATGTTTGTACTTTTATCAGTTTTAAAGCTTATTCACTCTTTTAATAAATATTTATTTGTCACTCGCTGGGTACGGGGCACTGAGAAAGGCAGTTGTGAAGACAGAGACAGGGCGGATATACTTTTTCCTTTTGGGGACCATGCCATCCTGAAGGGAATTTAGAATTAAGCACACAGTTCCAGGAGTTGTATGAAAAGGCAGATGTGACAAGTCATGGGACACCTTAGCGGGGGCTCAGGAAATCTGGGGAGTCTGTCTCTTCCAAGGACGTGATGTCTTAGACACATTTTGAAGGATAAAGTGGGGTTGACCAGGTGAAGAAGAGCTGGAAGGGTATACAAGCTTCAGAGACTCTATCAGGTAAGCAAGACAAGTGTTACCATTGCGATTTTGTAAATGAGGAAACTGAGGCTCGAAGAGGGGACGTGACCTGCTCAATACCATGTTACTAAAGTGGCATAGATTAAGGGAAAACTCAGAGGATTTTTGCTCTATGAGAGCCTTCCAAGCAAACAGTTCTCTTCAAAAATGATATAACACCTAATTACACTTGCATTAGATTTAAAACATCTCCTGCCTAATTCAGCTGGGGGCCTGATTATGATATCAACAGCAGGACAGCTTGGTACAGCACACCATCTGGGGCTAAATCTGGTGGGCGAGCCTATCAAGGTTTTGATTGAAATCCCTTTCCTTTGCATTAGTTTCCGCTCTCTCTATCCACCGGAAATTCAAGCCATTAGTAAAACCCAATTTAATCTTCAGAAACTGAAATATTCCCACATTGACCTCCAGGAGGCCACAGCTTCCCAGAAAACATCCTGTCTGTGATCTTAAATGTCAGCACATTTACTTGCCTTTAATGGCCGTCAGTTCAAGAAAGGCCTCCTTATTGGAGAGTTAGTTCCTGGGTGAGAGAAACTGATGGCGAGAGTGCCCACAAAGGATGAGAAAGGCTCATAGTTCAAATGTAATGGTACAGGAGTCATGTTCAGATGTCTTTTTTAGAAAAATTATAGCGGCGTGGAAGAAAGAGTGGGCTCGTTGGGTGGATCTCGGAGGCAGAATGAGGCCAGCGATTGGAGTTGTGGGGAAGTTAATTTTGGCTCAGTGCATCCGGGGAGCCGTTGGAGCTGTTCGGTGCTGTCCCTGGCCGCAGCCCTGTGGGATGCAGGCGCAGGGAGCTCTCCATCCCGCCGGAACCGCAGGGGAGAGTGGGTTATCGGCTTCCAAAGACGCGTGAAGGGAAGTTCGATACCAGATAGGAAGTGAAACTAGAAATCCTCCAAGAAAATGTTGAACCTGGGGTTTTACTCGTTTGTGGAGCGAGTGGCCAAAAGACGAAGGTGCCGATACGTTCTCCATCATTCTGTTCTCTCCAAAGCTCCCATAACCTTCACATAGAGTTCCCTGGGCCCTTCCTCCGGCGTTTCACAAATGTCTGTGTTTCTGGAAATTGCTGCAGATTCCAGACATTTCTCTCCCATGTTTTAAAATGTGTATATCCTATGTCACATCACCTAAAAATCTTAAAAGGTACCCCTATATGACAAAAGAATGATCTCACAGTTTAAACAAATGACAGTATCTGTCCTCCCAGGTACTGTATGTTAACAGAGATCTTTAATGCCTTTTCCCCAAAGAGAGAAGCACAGAATTACAGAAATCCAACAGCTCGACGCTCTCAGTAAATAGGTGGGAAAAAATATTAAGTGAATAATAGTAGGGAGTAGATATCGGGAATCAGGATACCTGGGCTTCAGCTCTAGATCTCCCCCTCAGAAACTGTGAGATCATGGGGGAAAAAAATCAGGTCTGCCAGAGAAAGAGAAAAAGACGAGAGCCGTGAGAGAGATGCATGCTGGGAATGAGAGCTTCCTTCAGCCTGAGCGGATGAGGGGCGGCGTCATCGAGACTTGCTGGGAATTAGTCTTGAGAGGCGGGTTAGGGTCAGACTGTGAAAAATATTGAATGTCTTATAAAGGAATTGGACGTTGGTCTGGTATAAAATGTGTTTTCACATTTTATTTTCTAGCAGAGGAGTAGCGTGATCAAAGCACCAGTTGACAAAAAGAAAGAAAAGGACACATATAAAGTGAAGGATGGATTTTCTTTCACAGGCACTGGGATCCGAGGAAACAATTAAGAGGTCCCAGCCCAGGCGAAGGGTGTTGAGGACCTAACCTGGGACAGGAACCATGGAGGAGACAATGTCAGTGCACTTGGGAGTGACAGTCCATGGAACTCGGGGTGATTGCTCGTGGTAGGCAAGAGCCAGGTGGTAGTTAAATGCCACTCCGAGATGGTCAGTCTAGGTTTTTAGGAGCATTTTAGGGAGAAAGTAGAGTATACTTGCTAAAAGCACAGATTTGTCATCAAACTCATCCTTATTTAACTCCTGGCCCTGCCATTTAAGAAACATATGAAATCAGCTGTGTCTCCTTTCAGAGTCTCAATGTCCTCATCTGTCAAATGGGAATGAAATTAATAGCAACTTCATAGGATTACTCTGAGGAGTCCATAAGAAAATTCATAAAGAAATGTAACAGTAATCAGTACATAAAGCAGGGATCAATAAATATTACATGTAATGATTAATTATTGTATAATATAGAGAGGATACAAAGTCAAATGGGTTTGAAGGTGACATTTTCCAGAAGTCAAATCTGCTAAGGCAAAATTGGAGCAGTGTTTCACTTGCTCCCACGGATAACAAGACCAAGGGTTTGACGGTCACAAGGTGTTTCCATCTTTGTTGTTACTTTTCTCTTTGTGTGGGCTTTTTTCTCTTGGGAGACTTTGTCCCCATCATGAGAAGCAGAGTTGCAAGTGGTCT
>NW_011888842.1:5296307-5299974 GCF_000151845.1 Pteropus vampyrus | reverse complement strand
CCGATACGTTCTCCATCATTCTGTTCTCTCCAAAGCTCCCATAACCTTCACATAGAGTTCCCTGGGCCCTTCCTCCGGCGTTTCACAAATGTCTGTGTTTCTGGAAATTGCTGCAGATTCCAGACATTTCTCTCCCATGTTTTAAAATGTGTATATCCTATGTCACATCACCTAAAAATCTTAAAAGGTACCCCTATATGACAAAAGAATGATCTCACAGTTTAAACAAATGACAGTATCTGTCCTCTCAGGTACTGTATGTTAACAGAGATCTTTAATGCCTTTTCCCCAAAGAGAGAAGCACAGAATTACAGAAATCCAACAGCTCGACGCTCTCAGTAAATAGGTGGGAAAAAATATTAAGTGAATAATAGTAGGGAGTAGATATCGGGAATCAGGATACCTGGGCTTCAGCTCTAGATCTCCCCCTCAGAAACTGTGAGATCATGGGGGAAAAAAATCAGGTCTGCCAGAGAAAGAGAAAAAGACGAGAGCCGTGAGAGAGATGCATGCTGGGAATGAGAGCTTCCTTCAGCCTGAGCGGATGAGGGGCGGCGTCATCGAGACTTGCTGGGAATTAGTCTTGAGAGGCGGGTTAGGGTCAGACTGTGAAAAATATTGAATGTCTTATAAAGGAATTGGACGTTGGTCTGGTATAAAATGTGTTTTCACATTTTATTTTCTAGCAGAGGAGTAGCGTGATCAAAGCACCAGTTGACAAAAAGAAAGAAAAGGACACATATAAAGTGAAGGATGGATTTTCTTTCACAGGCACTGGGATCCGAGGAAACAATTAAGAGGTCCCAGCCCAGGCGAAGGGTGTTGAGGACCTAACCTGGGACAGGAACCATGGAGGAGACAATGTCAGTGCACTTGGGAGTGACAGTCCATGGAACTCGGGGTGATTGCTCGTGGTAGGCAAGAGCCAGGTGGTAGTTAAATGCCACTCCGAGATGGTCAGTCTAGGTTTTTAGGAGCATTTTAGGGAGAAAGTAGAGTATACTTGCTAAAAGCACAGATTTGTCATCAAACTCATCCTTATTTAACTCCTGGCCCTGCCATTTAAGAAACATATGAAATCAGCTGTGTCTCCTTTCAGAGTCTCAATGTCCTCATCTGTCAAATGGGAATGAAATTAATAGCAACTTCATAGGATTACTCTGAGGAGTCCATAAGAAAATTCATAAAGAAATGTAACAGTAATCAGTACATAAAGCAGGGATCAATAAATATTACATGTAATGATTAATTATTGTATAATATAGAGAGGATACAAAGTCAAATGGGTTTGAAGGTGACATTTTCCAGAAGTCAAATCTGCTAAGGCAAAATTGGAGCAGTGTTTCACTTGCTCCCACGGATAACAAGACCAAGGGTTTGACGGTCACAAGGTGTTTCCATCTTTGTTGTTACTTTTCTCTTTGTGTGGGCTTTTTTCTCTTGGGAGACTTTGTCCCCATCATGAGAAGCAGAGTTGCAAGTGGTCTGTAGCCAGGCATCTCAGCTTTACCAACAAGGACAGACTGGCTCCCTGAAGCACCATTTAAGATCTTCTAGGAAAAATTTCTGATTGGCCTCCTTTGGCCAAGAACTCACTCCCGGGACAATCAACGAGAGCCAGGGTCTGGGTAGTGGGATCAAATCCCCATTTTTACTACATGGTTAGAGGGTGAAAAGAAGCATTACAAACATAATGAGTCTGTTTGGAGACCTGTTGATTCTTCTGAGCTTGCTTTATAACTTTGGGGAAGAGCTTTGCTCATGCCGTGGTTAGCATGCTTCCTCTGTCTATGCTTTCTTTGCTGGCCACAGGAACTGGGAAAGATGGAGTTCTGTCTCTTTTACTCTACCTTGCCTTCCCACAGTGCACCCAGTATAGGCTCAGTTGGCCAGGTAACATTCCAGGTACTACGGTATTGAGAGGATGTGCTGGTTAGGGCGTGACATCTTTGCCTGGGCCAGTCACCCTGCCACCACTTGAGATTCTAGGCAGGGCTGTGAATGAACACGTTTCAGATGCTATCAATATTTTATGAATTTTCATCCACTTTAATGGGGAACTGTAAAAGCATTTAACCATATTACATGCCATCTCTCAGGCACTGCATTATTTCAACAGACTGTTTTATTGGAGTCAACCAGCAGGGTGGTTGGGATGGCTTTATTCACCAACCCCCTCATTTGTCCACATGCATGTATGTAAGTTTGTGTGTCTACCGACCTATCTCCAATCTTTATGTGTATATTTATCACATAAAAACCAAGAGCAAAGAGGACAGCTTCGGTAACGATGCATGTGTACACACACCCACACATGTGCACACATTCACACATGTCCTAGTGCACGAAGAAAGGCTTCATCTTGTGGCCTTTCTTGATTGGACTTGAGTTTTAAAAGAACTTTTGGTTTTATGGACTCCCCCGGGTTCTCTTCTGAAGCATTCACTCCCTTGTTTTCCAGGAAAATAATCTTGGGAAAGCATTTCCTAGCTCAGCTCCAACACTGACCTTATGATAGTGGGCAAACCGCTTAGCCTTGCAGAGCCCTCTTTGTAAAAGGGCATTTCGATAGCTACCTACTTGGGAGCGGCGAGGCTCACGTGAAGGAGTATGTAAAGTGTGCAGCCCGGTACCTGCACAGCAAGGGATGATGCCAAGAACTGGATTCCGGAAACGGAAGGGCTCGGAGGCTTTTCTCTTTCCACTGCCTGAGTATCAAGAACGTCAGGGCTAGAATGTGCATTTATTCTTAAGACAGTGTGTGTCCGTGCCATATGCCTGAGCGTGGCTCCCTCCCATCGTGGTTGATCCCCTACCAAAAAAAACCCCACTCCACACCTGAGCTGGGTGGGCTCCCAGGACGTCACCCTGTCCTCATGTATCCTGAGAAGCCTCCCTCAATCCCCCTAGACTGGATTAGGAACTTTTCTCTGAGCTTCCCCATTACCACCCACTCTCTCTCCATAGTGCAGCATTTATTGCACTCTGTTATAATTGCCTTTCCCCTCTGGATTCTAAGCTCTTTGAGGTCAAAATTCAGGTATTATTTCTTAGCACAAGTAACAAAAACTCTTGGGATCTGAGCTTTGCCAACCTTGTCTCTCGGAAGGCTTCTAACCAGCCCCTTCTTCTCTGTCCACTGAGTCCAGCCACCATTTTGTTCAGCACCCACTCTGTGCCAGGAGGGTTCTAAACATAGTATACACAATAACTCTTTTAGTCCTCACATCATTTATGTGATATAGAGACTAGTACGATCCCCATTGTACAAACGAGGACACTGAGGCTCAGAGAGATAAGAAACTCATAGAGAGTCTCCGGCAGTAAGGAGCAGAGCCAAGGCTGGCCCTCTGGGGGTCTCATTCTGGAGCCCGAAGTCAACACTGTGTTCCACTCCGTGTTTAGACTCTGTTCTATCTCACTGTTTAAACGAAACCGACCTCTGCACAAGTCCTCTTGTCCGTGTCTTATTCAGCTTCAACTCGTTGCCTTTGCCCCCGCGACCCCTTCTCCCTGGAGAGCCCATCTGCCTCTCTGACTTGCCTTCCTCTTGTCCTTCAGGACCCAGAACACCTTCTCAGCGCCCTGTCTGCATTTGCCCTCACATGGTACCTGTAGTGTAGCGGAGTCTGTTTACTTGCCTTTCTGCCCATTAGACTGGAGGATT